>NC_135625.1:29728072-30031102 GCF_053574225.1 Canis aureus | reverse complement strand
CATTTGGGGCGCCTGGGTGGCTCAGTCAGTTGAGCATCCGGCCCTTGATTTTGGCTGAGGTCATGGTCTCAGGGTGTGATATTGAGAGCCCCCAACAGACTCCATGCTGAACATGAAGACTGTTTAGGATTCTCTCTCTCCTTCCCCCCAACCTCCCTCTTGTGTGCATTCTCTCTCTCTCTCTCTAAAAAAAAAAAAAAAAAAAAAAAAAAAAAAAGGACTTAAATTCACACTGTGTGTTATATTTTAAGCTTAGCCCCTAGATTTCCTCCCTGCCTGGAGATGAGGTCTTTCAGATTAAATTTTCTCTTCTGTGACCAGTAAATAATAAAACAAAGCCAAAACCCTTCCATTGAGAAGATTGTAAATGTTGGTAAAGGTTGGTGATAAGCAGTTAAAAGATGTTCGTGGAGAAAGTGCCTCAGAAAAAAATAGAAAATATTTACTAGGTTCTGAATATGTACAAGGTACAGTTTTCAGCTTTCGCCTGCATAAACTCACTGAATCCTTAGAATAACCAATGGAGTCCTGGAAAGGGAAGTAACTTATGTGAGGCCACAGTCAGTGATGGAAGCCAGGACACAACCATTGGCATGCTGGCCTCTGAGGTCACTAACACTAGTTTGAAAATACTAATTAGAGTCTTTTTAAAACAAAGGAGAAGAAAAATTTGGAGAGATTCCATGCTAAAATATTGACTGAGATCACAAAATATCTGTGCAGGAATATCTGTATGAGGTATTTATAAATTATCTAAATAAGCCATCTCTTCTTATAAAAAAAGGCATTTTAAGATGAATTGAATGTCTTGCCCCAAATCACAAGTTGACTAGCAACAAGTCTTTTCCATATTTTGTTCTATTTGATTACAAAGTGTATAGCAAACACATATAAGTAAATATTTAATAAAAATGTTAAACAATGAGTTGTACTACAAAACAAAAATATTTTAGCCTCCACGGAGCCAGTGCCTATTACTTTAGAATATCACTATATTCTGTATGATGCTTTAAGCCTCCAAGGCTCACTTTCATGAAATAATTGCATGATGTGGAGGTAGGAGAGTCAAAGTTTAATGCACCTAGAATTTTATAACTGCTCTTTCAAAGTAAAACCACACAGTCAACAGCTGAATGTCTCTCAGCTGGTTTATCTTTGTTTTGTTTTTGTTGTTGTTGCTTTTTTTTTTTTTTTTGGTTTATCTTTGAATTTGAGGGAGAATTGTCTCTCTAGAAAAGTTTTAGAAGTAAATTTTTAAAATGCTGACACTTCATTTTAAATTAATTAAAGCTATATGTTGATTTCTAAATTACATGCCTTACATTATCCTATGTATAGAAACCCTTGGCCAAGTGTTCCTTCCTTGTGGAATACAAGTTGTGGAATACAACTGGAAGTTTCTTCCAGTTGAAGAATACATGAAAGACAGGACAGTTCCATACAGTGGATGCTCAATGGCAAGGATTAGCATCATCACTGATGTGACATCAAAAGAAGTGAGAAGACAGTAAATAAGTAGAACTATCCAGGTAGAAATGGAATGGTTTTCTTGGGCACTGAACCCTTCGGAAGGAGTATTGGTCTAAAGATTGGTCTTTTGCCTTTGACTTCAGAGAAGAGGCATGGCTGGATTTGGGCTTCAGGTCTTTTTTTTTTTTTTAAGATTTTATTTATTCATGAGAGACACACACAGAGAGGCAGAGACATAGGCAGAAGGAGAAGCAGGCTCCCCACAAGGAGCTTGATGCGGGACTCAAGAATCCTGGGATCATGACCTAAGCCAAAGGCAGATGCTCAACCACTGAGCCACTCAGGTGCCCTGGGCTTCAGATCTTCAGGTTCCATAGTGTTATATCTATTTCTGTGCTTGAAACAAAACAGTCCATGCAAGGTGGCTCTATAGTCTGGTACACAGTAGGTTTCATCAAACATTTGTGGAATTAAAGAACCAAACACATATCCATATATACAGTTTAAGAAACATGTATGACTATTGCTTATGAGAAAGCTCCTATAAAAAGCATATTTTTGAATTCATTAGGGGTTTTTGTTAATAGTTACCATATGTTTCATTTGAACTGTATCCTCAGGAAGTGATTTAACATTTCTGGCAATAAAGCAATTAAATAGGATTTTCCTGCTGCCCATATGGGTTCGCTGTAACTTCATATTTTCTTCTCTTATTTCTTAATGGAACAAAGGGAAGTCTACTAATAACTTCCAAATGAGAGAAAAACACCATTCGTGTCTTGTTATTCTTCTTTTCAATATACAAATGATAGGATAACAATCTTATATATATTTTTTAATGGCTGTACTGACCCTCCAGTAGTTCCCTACAAGTCAAGATTTTCATTTGTGTTGATCTGTGAAGGTGTTTTATAATTGAATTTTAAAAAGCCATTAAAGAGAAAGCATTTTAGGAAAGGAGGAGTAAATAATTCTTACTCTTAATGAGGTCTTTTAAAGCTGTGTGTGGGAGCTTAGACTGTGTGTGTGTCTGTTTATGTTTTTGACGTGAAACATGGTTACGGGAAATGCTGGTTTTGACATGCCTTCCGGAAATGTTGTAGACATATGTTGATTCTTTCGGTCTGCTGCTAGAATGACTTTCTACACTTACAGGAGGGACCTCAGCTGGACACCTTTTAAGAACTTAAACAAGTACACAGAAGCTGCTAACATGCTGTCACATAAGTAATAGATGTCATATCTGGCTTCATTTTTGTACAATGGCAATTTATTGATCTAATTTCTTCTTGATGATTTCAGTTGGAAATGGAGTATGATTTTTCCTCTTTAATGTGCTATTTTCATAATATGCCATGTCCCTCACTTATATAAGTTATTTCTCTCTTAGTTCTTTGGAATCAGAACCATAGAAAACTACCATTAAGAAGGCGCTTTGAAAGCCTATCTTCCAATCACTGGGCCTTTAAGCTAGACTGACAATTTAAGCATGACAATTGATTTTGTATTTTCTCTCTTTATAGGCAGCACTTGTTTTGCATATTTTATTAGACATGTTCACACAGAAATGGCTAAGGTACTCTCTATTGTTTTATTTATTTATTTATTTTATTTTTTAAATTTTTATTTATTTATGATAGTCACACAGAGAGAGAGAGAGAGAGAGAGAGAGGCAGAGACACAGGCAGAGGGAGAAGCAGGCTCCATGCACCGGGAGCCCGACGTGGGATTCGATCCTCGGTCTCCAGTATCATGCCCTGGGCCAAAGGCAGGCACTAAACCACTGCGCCACTCAGGGATCCCCTCTCTATTGTTTTATAAGCATTCTCTTCATTTGCCTCTAAAACGGCAAGAATCAGTGCAAAGTAATTTATTCCTTCCCCTCAAAAACATTCACTTTTGTTCCCACAAAAATATTTTACAGACAGATTTCAAAATGGGTAATCATGTCCTTAGAAATTGCAGGAAAACATCCTCCAGTGATGGAGCAGCCTCTGTCCCAAATGAGGGCGCAAGAGCCCATTGTGGCCACAATGGGTAACAGGAAGAGTTTAGAGCTTCACATTTTGGGAAAGACATAGGAGACAACATAAAAGAAAAGAAGGTAAGTTGAAAAATGAGTTTATTTCCCATCTCTTTATTTAAAAACTCTTTTCAAATCAGGCCAGTATGTGATACTGTTAGTAGTCAGTGATTTCTATGTCATCTCACTTGAACAAAGAAGTTCACTGAAAAGCTGTGTCTAATTGGCAACTGATATCACCTGTTTTGATTTACAAAGTATTTCTCTCATTTTGACAGTCACCATTCTTTTATTAAAAATATAGGCTCTTGGGATCCCTGGGTGGCTCAGCGGTTTAGCGCCTGCCTTTGGCCGAGAGTGTGATCCTGGAGTCCCGGGATCGACTCCCACGTCGGGCTCCATGCATGGAGCCTGCTTTTCCCTCCTCCTGTGTCTCTGCCTCTCTCTCTCTATATATATATGTCTATCATGAATTTTTATATATATATAAAATTTATGATATATATATATATAGGCTCTTCATGGTGGAGGGGACTTAGGTATCATTTAGGTGTGTTTCCCAAACTACTTCTAATACTACCTTTTCAATTTTAACTACATACACATATCACTTATAAATTTTTTATTTAATAAAATTTAAATATTATATTTAAATAAATATTTTTCTTGCCTTGTTCTAAATAACAAAAATAAAACACATGAATTTATGGTTTGAATTTTTGGTTGTATTATTCATACTACACATTAAAATAAATAACTATTAAAATTTAAAATAATTATCCCTGTGTCAGCTGATGTTTACCAATAATCTATGTAACCCTGGGAAACACTGATCTAGTTCTTTGTCTGTCATTTTGCCTATAAGGATGTTGAGATCCAGAGGGATTAATGATTTACTGGATGTTATAGACCTTAAGTAGGCCAATTGGGGATTAGAGTAGAATATGGTTCTGAAAGCACTGTCTACAATACATTAATTCCTAAGACTGATGAAGTCAAAGGTCACCAAGGTCTTACCCCCTAGAATTTATGATTTCAATTAAACTTAGCTTCTGAATCATTCAATGGAAGATAAAGGAAATTCAGTTACAGTGGAAGAGACATGTGTTAGGAAGATTGATATATATATATATATATATATATATATATATATATATCAAAGTGAAGTGAAATAAATGTATGTATAATTACCTGAGAAATGTAATTGTGCATCCTTACTTCCAAAAAGAATTTGACATGTCCTATTTAATGGAATTGTCGGCCATATTGAGGAATCCTTTTTATTGGGGGGTGGGGGGACAACATTTCTTTAGCAAGCTAGATAAACAGAAAAATCCATGGCTGTGTCACATTGAATTAACTCTTCTCAGAATTTATAGATGCTCTTAATTTTAATGCTTCTGTATTTCCAATAAATCACTTAATATTATTCATGAGAGAGCTCAATATCCTTTAGATACATTTTCTTTTTTTTTAATTTATTTTTTATTGGTGTTCAATTTACCAACATACAGAATAACCCCCAGTGCCCGTCACCCATTCACTCCCACCCCCCGCCCTCCTCCCCTTCTACCACCCCTAGTTCGTTTCCCAGAGTTAGCAGTCTTTACGTTCTGTCTCCCTTTCTGATATTTCCCACACATTTCTTCTCCCTTCCCTTATATTCCCTTTCACTATTATTTATATTCCCCAAATGAATGAGAACATATAATGTTTGTCCTTCTCCGACTGACTTACTTCACTCAGCATAATACCCTCCAGTTCCATCCACGTTGAAGCAAATGGTGGGTATTTGTCATTTCTAATAGCTGAGTAATATTCCATTGTATACATAAACCACATCTTCTTTATCCATTCAACTTTCGTTGGACACCGAGGCTCCTTCCACAGTTTGGCTATCGTGGCCATTGCTGCTATAAACATCGGGGTGCAGGTGTCCCGGCGTTTCATTGCATTTGTATCTTTGGGGTAAATCCCCAACAGTGCAATTGCTGGGTCGTAGGGCATGTATATTTTTAACTGTTTGAGGAACCTCCACACAGTTTTCCAGAGTGGCTGCACCAGTTCACATTCCCACCAACAGTGTAAGAGGGTTCCCTTTTGTCCGCATCCTCTCCAACATTTGTTGTTTCCTGCCTTGTTAATTTGCCCCATTCTCACTGGTGTGAGGTGGTATCTCATTGTGGTTTTGATTTGTATTTCCCTGATGGCAAGTGATGCAGAGCATTTTCTCATATGCATGTTGGCCATGTCTATGTCTTCCTCTGTGAAATTTCTGTTCATGTCTTTTGCCCATTTCATGATTGGATTGTTTGTTTCTTTGCTGTTGAGTTTAATAAGTTCTTTATAGATCTTGGAAACTAGCCCTTTATCTGATATGTCAGAGAGTTAGAACAAATTATTTTAAGATTTGTGTGGAATCAGAAAAGACCCCGAATAGCCAGGGGAATTTTAAAAAAGAAAACCATATCTGGGGGCATCACAATGCCAGATTTCAGGTTGTACTACAAAGCTGTGGTCATCAAGACAGTGTGGTACTGGCACAAAAACAGACACATAGATCAATGGAACAGAATAGAGAACCCAGAAGTGGACCCTCAACTTTATGGTCAACTAATATTCGATAAAGGAGGAAAGACTATCCATTGGAAGAAAGACAGTCTCTTCAATAAATGGTGCTGGGAAAATTGGACATCCACATGCAGAAGAATGAAACTAGACCACTCTCTTTCACCATACACAAAGATAAACTCAAAATGGATGAAAGATCTAAATGTGAGACAAGATTCCATCAAAATCCTAGAGAAGAACACAGGCAACACCCTTTTTGAACTCGGCCATAGTAACTTCTTGCAAGATACATCCACGAAGGCAAAAGAAACAAAAGCAAAAATGAACTATTGGGACTTCATCAAGATAAGAAGCTTTTGCACAGCAAAGGATACAGTCAACAAAACTAAAAGACAACCTACAGAATGGGAGAAGATATTTGCAAATGACATATCAGATAGATACATTTTCATGTTATAAATTCCTTTCAATATTTAACAAGTCCTGTCTCCCTCCCCAACCTTGTAATTATGAAAGTTCAATGCCAAATGCATTAATTTAAGGAACTATTTTGGTATAATTGTTTTACCTTTTACATGGTTTTATATAATTTTGGTACTTTATTAATCCTACTTGGTGACTCTTGCTGTAAGTTACTCTATTTTTGTGATTTGCAAGGTATGTATTCTAAAACATCTGATTTTATGTCAACCTTAGTAATTCTGAAAGAAGAATCATTGCTGAAGTACCTGAATATGTTCATAAATTTCACTAGAAAAATTGTATTATTTCTTCCTTCTTGGATATTTGCAAATTTTTCAAAAATCAATTTGTGAGTTCTTCAAAAGATTCTTTTATATTTTGGTACAGTGATTTGCATATAGTAGCCATTTAGAAATATTGATTATTCAAGGAGGCTTTGTTTTTTGTTTTTTGTTTTATTTTTATTTTATTTTTTTTTCTGATTAATGAAAGTTCTCAATTAAGGAGCACCATAGACATGTAGACTTATTTTCGGTAAAGATGATACTCAAGATAAGTGACTTATTCAGAAAGCAATTGACCCTGAATTGCTGATTATTTTTCTTGATGGACAATGTTAACCAGCAATTCATCTGCTTCTCAGTGTTAAATGTGTGCCCTTTACTCCTCCTAGTATCCCTCATAATGGATTTTTTTTTTCATTTGTCCATGTCCTCATTTTTTTAGCCTGAGTCATAGTTTTCTGCTGGTGCTACCCTCCTCCTCTCTGTATCTGATGGGCACTAGAAAGGCAATTGGCCCTGATAAAATGTATTACTATATCACTGTTTTCCTTAAAATGCTTTAATGATGACCTTCTCCCCAACCCCCTCCTGGAATGCCCGGCCATTAGTCATGTGCTCTGAGATTCTCATCCTCTTATGCCTAGTTCTAGCAACTCAGTTAATAGACACATGCTATGTACCCACCAAATGCACAGCTCTTTACTACGTGCTGTGGTGGCACTAAATGAAATAAAAAGATATGCTGTTAAAAGAAATAATCTAATTATGAATTCAAGACATAAGACTAAAATAGAAAATTTGAGGTGGATATGAACAAATACTGGGTCCCTCACTGCTACTGATTGGCTCTGTGACTTTGTACAAGTTTCTAGAACTCTCTGAGCTCAGTTCCCTCATCTCTAAAAAAGAGGGTAAAACTAGTATCTACATCTCAGGGATATTCTTGATGATTCAATGGCATGCTGCACAAAAGAGGATTATTATAGTACTTGTTCAACTGCTCCCTAAGTGTAAAGTATTCTCATTGTTGGGTTTGTTATCATGATATAAGAAAGTAACTATATATTTATTCTGAAATAATGCAAAGAAGCATAGGTTGTCTGTCTCTGCCCCCTCCACTTCATTCTGTCAGATTAACTTGTTTCCTCAGGTTCATTACTCCTTTATTTATTTTGAACTATTTATTATTATTTTCTGTGTTATTTTGAAAGAAATATTTTTCCTTGTTTTTGGTCAGCTACTTCCTTTAAGTTTTATAAAACCCAGTTCAGAAGCTATCATCCTCATACCTAACCTTTAATTTGGAGACTGTCACCAACTGTTACTAGATAGCTCTATTCTTGGCCCCTTTAGGTGTCAACACGTGACACTATTCTTCTTGGGTCCTTACACCGAAAACAGGCTCCTAGTTCTGTGCAACCTGGAGCAGCAGGACTTAAGGGCATATGTGGAAGTCACATCTGTATCACAAAATGTAGAATATTTCTCTTCTGCACTTGTGGGACCTTTCTGTGACTTCTGAACTATAGGAGATATCTAGGGCCACCACTCATATTTAACCAGAACTCTTAATGGGATTTATCACTTACTGAAACTTCCCTGAACTAAATTGAATTCCATACATGATTCAGAAATTGTTGGATATATATATATATATATATATATATATATATATATACAAATAAAATAAATTTATATATAAAAACTTATATATAAATTTATTATATATAAATATATATAAAGGTAATACGTAATATAATACTGACTAGTAGTCTGGATAAAAGTATAGATGGAAATATACACTAATAATGAAGTAGTAGAAAGAGAAATTAAGAGTCCCATTTATATTGTATCAAAAAGAATAAAATACCTAGAAATAAACTTAACAGAGGAGGTAAAAAAGTTGTGCTATATGAAATCTATAAAACATTGATGGAAGAAATTGAAGATGACACAAAGAAATGGGAAGATATTCCATGCTCATGGATTAGGAGAACAAATACTGTTAAAATGTCAATACTACCCAAGACAATCTACAGATTCAATGCAATCCCTATCAAAATACCATAACATTTTTCACAAAACTAGAACAAATAATCCTAAAATTTGTATGGAACCACAAAAGACCCTGAACAACCAAAGCAATTTTGAAAAAGAACAAAACTGGAGGTGTCACAATACTGGATTTGAAGGTATACTACAAGGTTGCAATAATAAAAAAAGTGTGATACTGACACAAAAATAGACATATAGATCAATAGAACAGAATAGATAGCCCAGAAAAAACTCACAATTATATGGTCAGTTAATCTCTAAGAGAGGAGGCAAGAATATGCAATGGGGAAAAGACAATGTTTTCAAAAAATGGTGCTATCAAAACTATTGGGACTTCATCAAGATAAGAAGCTTTTGCACAGCAAAGGATACAGTCAACAAAACTAAAAGACAACCTACAGAATGGGAGAAGATATTCGCAAATGACATATCAGATAAAGGGCTAGTTTCCAAGATCTATAAAGAACTTATTAAACTCAACAGCAAAGAAACAAACAATCCAAACATGAAACGGGCAAAAGACATGAACAGAAATTTCACAGAGGAAGACATAGACATGGCCAAAACACACATGAGAAAATGCTCTGCATCACTTGCCATCAGGGAAATACAAATCAAAACCACAATGAGATACCACCTCACACCAGTGAGAATGGGGCAAATTAACAAGGCAGGAAACAACAAATATTGGAGAGGATGTGTTTAGAAAGGGAACCCTCTTACACTGTTGGTGGGAATGTGAACTGGTGCAGCCACTCTGGAAAACTGTATGGAGGTTCCTCAAAGAGTTAAAAATAGACCTGCCCTACGACCCAGCAATTGCACTGTTGGGGATTTACCCCAAAGATACAGATGCAATTAAACGCCGGGACACCTGCACCCCGATGTTTCTAGCAGCAATGTCCACTATAGCCAAACTGTGGAAGGAGCCTCGGTGTCCAATGAAAGATGAATGGATAAAGAAGATGTGGTTTATGTATACAATGGAATATTCCTCAGCCATTAGAAACAATGAATACCCACCATTTGCTTCGATGTGGATGGAACTGGAGGGTATTACGCTGAGTGAAGTAAGTCAATCGGAGAAGGACAAACATTATATGTTCTCATTCATTTGGGGAATATAAATAATAGTGAAAGGGAATATAAGGGAAGGGAGAAGAAATGTGTGGGAAATATCAGAAAGGGAGACAGAACATAAAGACTCCTAACTCTGGGAAATGAACTAGGGGTGGTGGAAGGGGAGGAGGGCGGGGGGTGGGGGTGAATGGGTGACGGGCACTGAGGGGGGCACTTGATGGGATGAGCACTGGGTGTTATTCTGTATGTTGGTAAATTGAACACCAATAAAAAATAAATTTATTGTTAAAAAAAACTGGACAACTACATGCAAAAGAATAAAACTAGACCACTTTCTTACACCATACACAAAAATAAAGTAAAAAGGAATTAAGGACTTAAATGTGAGACCAGACATCATAAAAATCCTAGAAGAGAACACGGGCAGTAATTTCTTTGACATTGGCAGTGGCAACATTTATGTAGATATGTCTCCCCAGACAAGGGAAGCAAAAGCAAAAATAAACTATTGGGACTATATCAAAATGAAAAGCTTCTGCACAGCAAAAGAAACAATCGACAAAACTAAAAGTCAACCTACAGAATGGGAGAAGATATTTATAAATGAAGTATCCAATAGAGAGGTAATATCCAAAAAATATAAAGAACATATACAACTTAGCACCAAAGAAACCAAATAATCCAATTAAAAAATGAACACAAATTTCTTCAAAGTAGACATACAAATGGCCAAAAAATACATGAAAAGATGCTCAGCATCACTCATCATTAGGGAATGCAAATCAAAACCACAATGGGATATCACCTCACACTAGTGGGAATGGCTAGAATAAAAAACACAAGAAACAACAGGTGTTGGGGACAACGTAGAGAAAAAGGAATCCTCTTGCACTGTTGGTGGAAACGCAAACTGCTGTGGCCACTGTGGAAAAAAGTATGGAAGTTCCTCAAAAAATTAAAAATAAAATTATCATATGATCCACTAATTCCACTACTGGGTATTCACCCAAAGAATATGAAAACACTAATTCACAAAGATCTATGCACCTCTTTGTTTATTGTAGCATTATTTACAATAGCCAAATTATGAAAGCAGTCAAAGTGTCCATCAGCGAATGAATGGATAAAGAAAATTAGGTATGTATATATACATACACATGCATATAAACATGCACAATAGAATATTACTTAGCCATAAAAAAGAATGAAATCTTGTCTTTTACAATAACATAGATTGATCTAGAGGGTATAACGCTAAGTGAAATAAGTCAGTCAGAGAAAGACAAATACCATATCATTTTACTCATATGTGCAATTTAAGAAACATACAAAGAAAAAAGAGACAAAAAAATTGACTCAACTATAAAGAACAAACTGATGGTTACCAGAGAGAGGAGGTTGGTGAGGGGATGAGTTAAACAGGTGAAGAGGATTAAGAATACACGTATTATGGGGCTCCTGGGTGGATTAGTCTGTCAAGCATCTGATTCTTGATTTCTGCTCAGGTCATGATCTCAAGGTTGTTGAGACTAAGCCCCCTGTCGGGCTTCTCACTGGGTGTGGAGCCTGCTTAAAATTCTCTCTCTCCCTTTCCCTCTGCCCCTCCACCCCTGCTCATGCTCTCTCTAAAAAAACAAAACAAACAAAATCTTTAGATAAAAGAGTACACTTATTGTGATGAACACTGAGTAATGTATAGAATTGTTAAATGACAATATCGTACACCCAAACTAATATAACACAGTATTCATTATATTGAGTTAATTATACTGGAATTTGGGATCCCCGGTGGCGCAGCGGTTTAGCGCCTGCCTTTGGCCCAGGGCACAATCCTGGAGACCCAGGATCGAATCCCACGTCGGGCTCCCGGTGCATGGAGCCTGCTTCTCCCTCTGCCTATGTCTCTGCCTCTCTGTCTCTCTGTGACTATCATAAATAAATAAAAAAATTAAAAAAAATTATACTGGAATTTAAAAAAATATACAGGCAAAGTATTTGTCAATGGTTTAACACAGAATTGCATATAGTATTTAGCTTATAAAAAATAATTTGCATTATGAGTATATTTGTCATATTTGAACTTAGTCTTTAGAAGGCTGAGAGATAAAGAAGCATTTTGCTTATAACTACTTTTCTACCAGTTATATCCCAATATAAGTTTAGGTTCATATCAATAATTCAATGCTTATATGTTCACCTGTATTCAACCCCAAATTTACTAATATTCTTACAGTTTCATACCTTCCAACTTAAAACCTTTGGCAGAACTTAACTTTTGATAGAAACTCAAAACATATACCACTAAGTCATAACTGCAAAAAGAATATAGATTAAAACTACTTCAATGATATACATAAATCTGTTTATGACAAATTATAACCTTGTTCATTGAATTGGAATTTATTCTTATCAAATATTACTTCATTTAAGTGGGCTCTTGACTGGAGGCCAGAAACATTTTTGTTACAGGAAGATATTCATCATAGTGGTATTCACTAACAAAAATTGATTTGAAATAGGTATTTTATGTGTGCTATAAACCATAGACCTGAGCAAGAACAAGAATGCTCTAAATCTGACTGGAACTTAAGGACAAAACTTGGAGTAACAGAGAACAAGTAGAAACTGAAAAAAAAAAAAATCACCTAAAACTAGTGTTACACTGTATGTTAACTAACTGGAATTTAAATAAAAATTAAACAAAAAACCACAAAGTCTTGTGAATAAGGATACTAATCAACTAATAACCAAAAGTTTAATCCTTTTAAAGCTGTAAATTGTCTGAACATTGAGATATTTAAAAACGTTCTGCTCTTAGAGAATGTCTAACATAGGCAGTAGAGATGCCTGTTAGCATTTCTGAAGTATATGCCTGAATTAAGTCATAAAATGTGAGATGTCTATCCTACGAGGAATAAAGATGGGTTAATTTAGATGAATGTTATGTAGGGTTCTTTCTTCTTTTTTTATTTATTTATTGGAGAGAGTGGGAATGAATGCACAAGTAGGGGGGAGTTGCAGAGGGAGAGGAAGAAGCTGACTTCCCACTGAGCAGGGAGCCCAACGTGGGGCTCGATTCCAGGACCCTGGGATCATGACTCAAGCCAAAGGTAGACGCTTAACTGGCTGAGCCACCCGGGTGCCTATAGGGACCTTTCAGTTACCTGCTGTTGATAACATGACAAATATTCTAGGACTTTTCTCCACTGACCACAAGGTCCTGGAGCCCAAATCAATTTTTTTAACCACACCAGTGACTCAAATCCTCTTCTTTGCTGATAAGTTATCATCTGGCCTTCTAGATTTCCCTTCTACTCTATCTGTACAGGAAGTCTGACCTGGATGGGAAGGAGTGCCATATGCCCTGCTTTACCTGGGATAGTCCCAATTTATATGGGGCATACTGGTAGTTTAGCATTTGTCTCAGAATGTTCCTTTTTTAAAAAAACAAACAAACAATCAGATCTGATTTTTTAGGATAGTTTCAAATTCACAACAAAATTGAGTGGAAGGTACAGAGATTGCCTCTCTGCCTGCTGTCCTCACATGGCACAGCCTCCCCCAGTACCAACAGCCTCCACAGAATGGTGCATTTGTGACATCTGTTAATTGATTGGCACATCAAGATCACTCAAAGTCCATAGCTTACATTAGGGTTTACTTTTAGTGTTGTATATTCTATGGATTTGGACAAATATATAACATATATCTGCCATTATAAAATCATACAGAATGGTTTTGTTGTTCTAAAAATGCCTGTGCTCTGACTTTTCAACTCAGCCTCTCGCCAACCCCAAGTGGCCACTGATCTTTTTACTTTCTCTATAGTTTTGCCTTTTCTAGAGTATCATATAGTTGGGATTACAGAGTATGAAGCCCTTTCTAGTTGTTTTTCATTTAGTAATATGCATTTAAGTTTCTTCCATGTCTTTTCATGGCTTGATAGCTCATTTCTTAGTGGTGAATAATATTCCATTGTCTGGATGTACTAATTTATCCATTACCTACTGAAGGACATCTTGTTTGCTTCCAGGTTTTGGCAATTAACTATGAATAATGCTTCTATAAATATCTGTGTACAGGTTTTTGTGTGGACACAAGTTTTCAACTCCTTGGGGTAAATACTAAAGAATGCAATTGCTAGACTGTATGCTAATAGTATGTTTGGTTTTGGAATATTATTTTTTAATGACAAAATTATGAACAGTTGTATTAATATGAGTCAGGGCATAATTACCTTTCTGGCTTCTATAGTCTTATCTAGTAGTGTGTGATATGCATGTGCAGAGAACAAAGTTTCCACTTTAATATATGGTTACATCTGAAACACAACTAGTGATAAACAGCTTCTCTCCCTCACCCTTTCCAGACATAGTCTAACAAATACCTGCCTTTGAGCACAGCATGCATGTTGCTTGCTAGCTTAACAAAACACACTCAGACACAAGTGGCTAGGATCAGCCTTCCAGTGATGATGGAATGGACCGACTGCTGCTCTACTGGTCACTTGGTATACCAGCCAGTTTTGCTCTGGTGCCTGCTACAGTCTGCAGGACACACAGAGCCTCATGAGGTAGGAGGGAAATGTGGGTTAGGTGTATGAGAGCTATACATACAGAAAATATGGGGGGTGGGTAATAGAGTAGTCTTACCATAGAATGCATAGAGTAGTAGAGGCATTCCTATTACTGTCCCATCTTTTAATGTACAGTATAAACATCTACAGTAGTTGCATAATTGTTGGGAAGCATTTTGTTTGTAGTAATTACAATTAATTTAAGCAGCTCCTTTTACTCTCAAACGTATCCCAGTTTGGATGATAACTTATATGAAACCATTTTGTATGGATTTCATCAATAGGGTCTTATGCCTCATAGCTCCTCGTAGGTTAGGCCCATGGGGAGCCCCAGTAATGGATATAAGTGTGTGATATTATGATTTATAAAAAGAAATATATATTTGGTCTTCTATCTTGTTCCTGGCACAGAGCTCCTACAAATCTTGTAATTTCCTAAATTGTAAGAGTGATAAAGGTGTCTTTTTATGTTAATGAGGTGACCCTTTGGTACCTAGGAACTGAGGCGGGTTGCTAGTGGAGCCAACCAAATGATTAGAGGGTTGGAACTCCAGGGCTGGAAGAGGTGCTGGAGATTGAGTTCAATTGCCAATGGACAATGATTTAATCAATCACGTAGAGACAAAGTAACTTATTGCCAAATTCTCATCTTTTGTAAATGGTCAAGCCAAGAATTGAACACAGGGTTTTAACACAGATTAAGTGTATGTTCTTAACCTCTACTCTACATAGCTTCTCTGGACTGACATATTACTCTTTCTGTAAATATCTTCTACCATAGATAACAAGAGAAAAAAATAAGTGAGAAACCAAAGATACTGGTATTGTTTTTACTTACTGGGAAACAAGAACCTAACAGAATGTAAGCTTACAGGAATAATGAACATTCATCTTTTTTTTTTTTAAATGCCTAATAGGTGCAAATTCTAAAGGAGCAGGGGACTTGAATATAAAGTTAAACACAAAGCCCTGGCACTTTCCCTTTTCTGCTTGTCAGTCCTGGGCTGGTTGCCCCTTCCCCCTCTTCTTTCTCAGGCAGACATTACTGGCTAAGAGTACACTTACTGGGGTAAAAGGAAAAGTAACTTAATTTTTATGACCACACTAGAAAATGTTTATACACTTTCACGAGGCAGATTGAATGCTCTGCAGTTTAGCCTCACATAATGTCTCTCTCCCAAAGAAACACAACGGAGTGAGGTTCACTCTAAAGCTGTGCACTGCAAGGACCACTTCAAATGGAGCTAGCTTTTGCAGACCTGGAGTTTTTTCCATCAATCATCAGTGATGCTAAAGGGCTGATTTATACCTGTAATGGGTATGCCTTTCATCAAGGTCAAAAGTAATTGATTTAGTGGCTGTTTCATTTAAAAGACTGTTTATGATTATAGGCACCTCAACAAAATAAAAAACATTCTCTCAGAGTGAAAGTAATGCAGGGAGCATGTGATATAGACACCTGACCCTAAAGACTAACTTGGCATGATAAATGAGGTCCCATTATTCCTCAGTTGTCTGCTGTCCCAACTATACTCCTTTCAGCGTCTTCTCCAACTTCTCCTGAGACTTGATGCTTAGGGCTGCCAAAGGGCTGGTTTGGGTTTTAAACAAACTATCAGATTGGCACTAGATCAAATGATTTCTAGTTCTAAATATCAACAACATGCTACCTCATTATCTTAAACTGTGTTCCAATCAAATTTGGGATGTAATATGGCCTTCTTGTGATTTCTGCTATCCATGAAATGGGTTAAAAACTTGCCCTATCAATTCTTCACTTTCAGAACTCAGGTTCCTCTTGGCATAACTCTTAACTTTGATATTGGGTACAACTTTGTCCAATGACCTAGTTTCTGTAATTAACAAAAGAAGATACTTGGTAGCATGTTTTAAAATAAAAATAGTTAAACAAAGTCCTATTTTCCCTCTTTAAAGGATTACAATACAGCAGGATCCTGAACTCGTCCAATAACTTAAAATGCAAAATCTCATAGTAGGGAAGAATCATCATTTTAAAAAAAGTTTAGGTTTATTCATCTATGTGCTAAACAGGGAAATAGGCAAAGAAACTAGACACTGTAAAATGATTCCAAAACAAGATACTTAATGAGGCTCTTTCCTCTTTTCAATTAACCACTGTTTATTCTATAAGAAGTTATTATATGAGTCCTGAATCAGGGGGATAATTCATCTAGTTTTCAGGAAATTTCTTCTCCTTCTTCTTCTTCTTCTTCTCCTTCTTCTTCTTCTTCTTCTTCTTCTTCTTCTTCTTCTTCTTCTTCTTCTTCTTCTTCTCCCCCCACCCTTTTTTGATAAGAAACAAACAAAAATTGGCTTTTAAAAGTGTCTGATATTTGTAGGCTCTCCAGATAATGTTGCACAGCAAATCCACGTGGCCCAGATGAAAGAGGTGATTTATGTAAGAATTCAGTAAATGTGCTACATTCTCTGGCAAGCTTATTTTTAATTCCTACAGCTCTTTTTTTTAGTATTTGGGTCAAAATTCCATTAACAAAGGGAACTTTTCTACATATTCTCTACTTTGTGAACCTTGAATACTAGAAAATTAAAGATTTATTGGAGTAGGCCTGAGAAATATTTCTATTCAAAAGCATTATTTCCACTGGGTTTTGAACATGTGTTTTTATCAAGAACTCTAGTGAATGTTTCTTTATAATGCACAAACTTCCGAATAGAAAATAAGTCAAAACTGCTTTTATTAAATGCTTTAATTTCTTAATCAAAACATTTCAGATACTATCTACTGGCTCTTTTAACTGGTACCCACTGCTATTGAATACCCTCAATCATTTTGGTTCTGAAAGACAGCCAAAAAAAATAAATAAATAAAGGAAATTATTTAATTGCTAAAATAAACAAATAATAGTCTTATTTGTTATGGTTATGTTCGGAAGCTTTTTGTTCTACCTGAAGTGCAAGCACTTTGAGGGCAAGTACTATCGTATTTTATCTATTTACATTCCCTATAAAACTTTCTTAGCTTACTGTTTATTATCTTTTTATCTATTTGTACCGCCTTTAAAACTTTCAAACTTTCATGAACTGTTACATTGAATTTTTATTATTACCTTGAAATCCATAGAGAGCTGGACATTCTAACATGTAATGAAACCCTATAGAATTTACAGTGGGTATTAATAGGGACATCAGATCTCATCCTGTCACCTTAAGAAGGTTAAACATTTTAGATCATAGTTTTCTTACTTATAATGTTTTAGCTTATCTTTCAAGTTCCAAATTTTAAATAATTCTTAATTTGTGCTGAAGTGTCTGAGTTTCTCTTGGAAATGTCTGTTAGTAAAATACTTAGTCAAACTGAAACCATATGAGCTCTAGGAGGTAATATTTCTTTACTGCATAGAGATGGCATTACCCATAGAGCTTACTGTAATGGTTTTAATCTATGCCCACAAATTCTTTGACATTCCTTCTTTTGAAAGGTAAAGCCTCATTTCCCTCCCTGAGTATGGCTGAAGTAACACTGTGTAACTTCCGACACCTTATCATAACAGCCATGGCAGCTTCTTCCTTGCTCTCTCTTTTTAGGATGGCATGCTAAGCTAGCTCCCATGTTACCAGGACACTCAAGTTACCCTACATGTTCACCTGGAGAGAAATGGATGCTTCTGCCAACAGCCAGGTGCATGAGTATGTTCAGAAACAGAATCTTCGTTTTAGTTACACTTCAGACATTCTACTTACAATCTCCTGAGAACTGGAGCTAGAACCTATAAAGCTCTGCCTGAATTTCTGACACACAGAAACTGTGAGAGTATAAATGTTCACTGTTATTTTAAGTCGCCAAATTTTGGGGTGATTTATTATGCAGCAATAAATAATACACTTACCTATATATTTAAATGAGGAATTTCTGTAAACATCGGCAAAACTGCAGCTAAACTAAAGTTCATCTTATTTCCCAGGGAACTAAGTTTTTGAAAGTTCCTTTAAAAGATTATTTCATGTTTAAAGGTATTACTATACTCCTAGTACAAAAATTTCCCCTGTCACAGTTAAACAGCGCTTCCTTTTGTGGCAGACCTAATGAGAACGGGCAGAAAGCTGGCCTCTCTTCATTATTATTCTTTCTTCATTCTTTGCAGTTAAGTTTTCTGCCTGGATTGATGGTCATCATTTATTAATTTGTGTTTATTGAGCTTCCCTGTGTATTTTAAGTCAAAATAGGAACCATATATTGCACAATAAAATTAGTTTCTATTCTTAAGGAACTTAAGGCTTTCAACAAAGAATGACGTAAATGGGGTGACTGGGTGGCAGGCACTGAGGGGGGCACTTGACGGGATGAGCACTGGGTGTTATTCTGTATGTTGGCAAATTGAACACCAATAAAAAATAAATTTATTACTAAAAAAAAGAATGATGTAAACATATGTAGGCAGGCATATGGTATTCATACCATATTGATATGGTATATTGATATACACAGAGATAAGGTAATGCAACAAAATGAATACCTTATTGTAATTAAATATTTATAATACATAGTATCTTACTTAATCTTCACGGTAATGCCAGGAGACATAAAATAAACAATTTTACTAGTCCGTGGTATTATTTCTTCTGAAATAAATATTTTTCTGGTTATAAATGTATTTTAGAGACTTTGATAATATGGAAAGATAACCCTTGTGCAGTGTTACTGTAAATCATCCAGCAAGCTGGCCTAAGAATTATGTGAGATAGTTAATGTATCTTAACACATTTAATTCTGTGGCTTCATTAGAGCCTACCAGAAGGTGCTGCTGAGCACAGTCAGGACCAGTCTGTTACTTGAGAACAATGAATACAGAATCTAACATAGCAGACTGATTTTTTTTTTTAAATCATTCATTAGAAAGTTGGCCATCTTTTAAAAATTTTTTGTTGTTGCTGTTGTAGTTTTGCTTTTTATAACACTATGTTGTTGCAGATCTTTCTCAAAAGTGCTAACAAGAGGGCAGCCCGGGTGGCTCAGCAGTTTAGCACCTGCCTTTGGCCCAGGGCGTGATCCTGGAGACCGGGGATCGAGTCCCACGTCGGGCTCCCTGCATGGAGCCTGCTTCTGCCTCTGCCTGTGTCTCTCTCTCTCAGCTCTCTGTGTTTCTCATGAATAAAGAAATGAAATCTTAAAAAAAAAAAAAAGTGCTAACAAGGGAACTCTCCAGAAATATTATAAAAAGCAAACTGAAGATTTTTTAGTCACTCACGTTATTGAGGAACATGTAGTAGACATGTCTCTAGGGCAATTTCTTAAAAGTAACTTTAAAAAAACGCTAACTTTATTAGTAGGATATAACTTTCTTTTCTTTCTGTGTAAATCTGAGTAAGCCCTTAGCTTCCAAACCAAATTCAAACCCATACTTTTACTTATGAAATGAAAATTGGAAGATTTTTTCCATATCAGAATCTTATTCCATAGCAAGCTGTTTTACTAAACTTGAAAAATTTGGAAATTAAACTAATCAAAATGTAATAATAGTTGTGCTTTTCTTAATAAATCTCAAAGGTGTTATGTTTATTTGTGTGTGTAATGTGTGTGTGTATGTTTGTGTGTGTGTGTATGTTTTATTTTTTTAGGCAACAATTAGAGTATCAAATAGTCTTTTGATAACTATTTGGTGATCTGTAAAGATTATTTACCAAAATATCACTTGGCCTCAAGTGATTGATCTGTTTAAACATTATACCATCATATGCTAAAAACTGTTTTGAGTTTCTTCACATTACATACACTTATAAATTAACTATATAGAAAAAGACAAGAAAAGTACTGAGAGTGAGGATCATAACAAAATTTTTTAGAATCTTGTAATTTATGGCAAGTATTCTATAACACTGGGGGGAAAAAACAAGAAAAGAGAAATCTCAGAAGTTGGTTAGTCTTGGGTCTTTGCTTGTATAGTTTGTTTAGAGCCCTAAAAGCCTGGAGAGAAGTAGAAGTAAGGTTAATGAACTTGGCTTTCAGACCAGAGCCCATCCCTAGAGGAGACTGTTAGGTTAGTTCAAATATGGCAAGAAGGGATAATGTGATACACAGAAAAAACGTTTTCTTGCTTCCAATAGTCATACAAAATTGCACAATACTTTATAGCATTTCTCAAACACTTAAACATGTTCTGGGACAATAATTTTATACACTCACAGAGGAAACCTCAGAAGGCCATAAATACTGCTCTGCTAAATAAAAGGAGGCTGATGAGTAGGTGGCTTCTGAGGCCTGATCATAGGTAGAGACATAAATGAAGCGGGCTGCCAGTGAATAATTCTCAGTAAATAATTGGTCTTTCATGTGAAGACAAACAGCTGCTGGAACTCTTTGGAAGATGCTACAGAGATTTAAGAATGCATAGAAAAAGAACTTTTGGCATTATCGCATATGAAGGTCAGGACTGGATATTCTCTGGGAAAGGTAAACACCAAGGGAAAAGATTGTCTTCTTGCATCACATTTTAAAACACAGTGGTTTATATTTATTCCAACTTAAAGTAAGAAAATGGCTCTCATCAACTTCCTAAAACTTAGTATTGCAAGGCAATGAGGAGGATATTACAAATTATGAAGTACAATTCCTTTTTTTTAAAAAAAAAGATTTTAGTTATTTGAAGTACAAGTCCTAGTTTCAATGAATTTAAGATTTAAGAGAGAGAAGACACTTATATGCAAATTTCACTAATGAGTCACAAAACTGAAAGGTGATGTTTGAGAATAAGAAGGTCTAACTTTTTACTTAAGAAAGGTTTGCCTACACTTAGACCATAATTCTACAAGTATCAGTGGACCTCTAATTAAAGTGTTCAAGATATGGTATAGTATAGTAGAATATCCAAAGGGTCACAAAATTGTGTATGTAAATGTACATATCTTACTATTCATAACCCAAAAGCCACCAGAGACAGTTTATTAAGTTGGATTAGCAGTATTTGCTCCTAATATCTTTGCTCCCCTAAGTCCATTAAAAGAGCCTACCAAATCGGTTATGTTTAAGTAATAAAAAAAAGGTAAAACTGGGACCTCAGGCATTCCTATTTCTGATTAGTTAGATCAGGGGTTCTCAAACCTGTTTGTGCATCAGATCACCTGCTGGGCCCTGCTCTCAGAGTTTTCTGATTCAATAGGTCAATAGGTTTAGGGTGGGGCTCCAGAGTTTCTATTTCCTCTAAGTTCCCAGATGCTGCTGCTGCTGCTGCTTTGGGAACCATACTTTCAGAACTGCTGTGTTAGAAGAATATACTGGTTTGGGTGTAGTTCTGAAAATAGAATCAGTGGCTGGAGTCTGGTGAGTAACAGAAAGGGTGGCATGACATGATGCTACAGAACTAGGTGCGTCCAGGTTATACAAGAGCTTGTCATTTCTGGTAAGCACAGAGCATCTACATGTGGGGTTAGGTAGATTAGTGATGATGTGATCCACTTTGGCTGCTCAGAGGAAAATGCATGGGGAAAGAAGAGGGCCAGAGATGGCATCAACAGGCAAGACATGACGGTTCAAGAAAGAGAAATGACTGTTGCTCAGGCTGCAGTGATGGGATAGGATGAAGATAGCAGAAGTGTTCAGACCAAACTTAAATTTTTGGAGGAAAATCATCAGTGGACA
Organism: Canis aureus; assembly: GCF_053574225.1. Taxonomy (NCBI): domain Eukaryota; kingdom Metazoa; phylum Chordata; class Mammalia; order Carnivora; family Canidae; genus Canis; species Canis aureus. The sequence goes on along the minus strand of NC_135625.1, from coordinate 30,008,966 downwards.
CTTGGTTATGGATTGATTGTGAGAGTTCAGGAGAGAGAGCTGCCAAAGAAGATGGTTAGCCTCCTGTCCTATGACACTGAATGGATGAAGTACTGCAGGTGGAGAAAGCTGCAAGGAGCTAGGATGGGGAGGTGGCAGGAGCCAGTTTCAGTTTTGGACAGCTGTTTCAGTCTTGGACAACAATTTCAGTCTTTAAACTGCTGGTGCTCAGAAGAGAGTTCTGAGCTAGTATAAACTTGCTGGGGCCTGAAGCTAGGGAGAAGAGTCCTCATGATGTGAGAGTAGGACATAGAAGGTCTGGGACTCGTTGCTAGTCTCTGAAGTTTGGTCAAGAAGAAGCCAGCAGAGCACACTGACCAAGACCAGTCAGAGCAGAAAGAGAGAAACCAGAAGGCTGTGATGTCACACAGGTGAAAAGAAGAGATTTTTGAACCTAGAGAGGCATTCTGGAGATGGCAGATGAGAATGAAAACGTGATCATTTGATATAGCAGCATGGAAATTAAGGAGGTGGCTGAGAAAATTGGTCATGGTAGATGTGGAAATCTTGTGGGGACAGGAAGCTAGCTGTACTGGAGCATGTTGATGATCAAGGGCAGGGAAAGAAGCCAAGACAGTTGTTAACTGAATCATTGGTCAGATGTGGATTCATCCAATTCAATTTTAAACAGATATTATGCAAGAGGCATTGCAACCTTGGGGAAAAGATGAAGAATAAGGCTCCCACCTTGGAGTGGATCATTACTGGTTAGGTGGGAACCACAAGAAAACACCTCCTTTCTCCTTCTCCCAGACTTTCCTCAAGCAAGTACAACTTCCCGGAGTTGTGACTATCTGATGGTGTCACAGAGCTTCCCAAATTTTTCATATCAAGGCACGCATAGAAAAATGATAATATTAGTGCAGAACACTGGATTAACTGGAAGGGCTACTCAAGGCTGGGGCTGTATCCTAGAAAAATTTATCCCTGACCTTGGCTCCAGTCTGCAGGATAAATGAATTCCAGTCATCTCCAGACTGATCCCACTTGTCCTCACCTCAACTTAGGTGTGGTCAGTTCTATTCATATCTAGGTTCTTCTCATCAAAATGATAGTTCAAAAGGCCCAGGGGAAAGAAAAGATTCCCACAAATAATGATATTTCTACTGAGTTTTTGGGTGGCTTGACTTTCGGGTATTTTTTTCACGTATGTTTTATGATTAGGAGATAGTACCACTACTAATGTAAAATCTATCTGATATATATTATTATTTAAAAATATTTTTATATATTCTTGTATATTTATACTGTCAATCTTCTCCAACTAAATTCTAAGATCCTTCAGGATGGGACTTATGAATATATATTTTTTCTTTTTGTTCTTCCTATGCCATTGTAGCATCTTTCATGTTGTAAATGATGCCTGTTGGTTAATACATACACAGATATATAAAGTCCACATATGATGCTCAGGCTTTGTAGTACAAGAGAGAGGAACACTGTTTGATTACCCAATGTTTAAAATTGAGACTGATTTTTGCCTTTGGCTGGTAGACTCATCTGATACTTAAAGAGCCTGGCAAAATCTGGCTGAGGTGGAGCTTTAGCAGACTACGTGCGCATAATCTATTTATTGATGATTAGATATTTAACTCAATACTTGTGAACTTTTGATTGAAAACAAAGGTCTTCCTGACTGAAACTGGTGTTGGGTCTGTGCCTCTTTTTTTTTGGAGCCAGCTTCCATTAGTAGAATGTTGCCTATTCTGTGAGCTCTGAGCAAATATTAATTATAGCTAATTGTTTTGAGGTCAACACATTCAAACCAGTCATCAGCTACCTTTCTCCAGGTTTCCTTTACTAACTGGGGACCTTTCTATTGTGTGGTCATTGCTTCTGCATCGTGTTTCCAGGCCCCAGATCCTGGATGAGCAATGGGGTGAGGATAAGAGGAGACTGTCTAGTCAGGGTTAGGATTACATACATCTGTCTTCCTCACTATACACCTCTTTTTGTTAGTTTGTTTAATTTGTTCTCCAGACTCTCTGTGACACAACAGCTAATCACAGGGACTTTCCTCACATGTATAGCATCATGAATATGGATAATAAGTCCGCCTTATAGGTAGGGTTTCCTCTCTCTGAAAAATGTTTACATACCTGAAATTAGGTTAAAATGAATAAAATAGATATGAAAAGTATAGGTAAAGTGAAGAAAATGCCCAAAAGTTCTTAAAATAAGCCACAAAGATATATGAGCCAGTAGGAGAGAAGCTCACTCACTCATTTATGACTTGCTCTGAGTCAGGTTCCTCTGCTCACTGAGGTTTCAGTGGATTTCTGACTTCTATTATACCAGTTTCCTAGTAAACAGGTTCTCACACTGGTTGTGCTACAACATTTTATGGATTAATGGTTTGTAAATAAGCTTAAACTTTTAATTTAATTTTTAATATTTATAATTTTATAAGTACCAAGTTGCTGATTTTCTAATGGCAAATACCTACTTTAGTTTTAGCTTAATGTGTTTATAAACAATAGGAGAAAAGCCAAATGGCATTTTCTTCTCTGAGTCAACCCTAATTCTGAGGTATTATTTTTAACGGAAATGATTTTTATTGCAATAAAAAAATAAGTCCCTCTCTTGACAGTTAAACCGAGGCCTTGTGAGCGGTGGTTACCTTTTAAAAAAGATGCTTTCTTTGGTTTCACGTGGAAAGCAACAATTGATAGGAGAAAATGTGTCCTTCTCCTGGGTGGCAATTCCAATTTGTAGGATTCCTTTTTGCTCAGAAAGCTGATAAAAGTCATAAAGCCATGGCCTAGATGTATGAAGAGCAAGTTCTAAGCCTAATAGTATTTTAATAAGTCTGACTCAGTAAAAGGTGAAATTCCACAGAAGATCAAGAATAAAGCCTGTCCAAACTAAGGACTTGTTAAGAGGATTCATATTGTTTTGTCACTTAGCTGAATTCTGTTTACTATAGAATGTTTTCACATTTAAAATACCCGTGTCCCAATTCAGAAATGATGCAGACAGAAACATCAACAAATAAACAAACCCCCAAACCAAAAAAAATTTTTATATAAACCCTAAAACTCAGGATGTACACTTTTTTGTTTAAAAATACAACCTATTTTTTTAAATTTCTGAGATTTCAGAAGCACAAATATTTTTACATACCAAAAAGAGTAAAATATTGATATTGGCATCAAGTCAGGCCTTGCTCCTTGTTTTAAGTGGCTTTAATAGTATCCTTTCTGTGCCTTACTCCTTTTTGTTAGTCTGTTCCTTGACATAATGCACTGAGAATGTGACCACAGTGTAATGTGTGTAACTTCTGAAGATGAAGACTCAAACCATGTTAGGTTGACATCAGCCTCCATAAAACAACAACAAAAATCATTTTAAACCGATGACTTAGCTTCAGCATTTTTAATGATCTCTAAATTGCACACGGTAAAACCTTGATTGACCAGAATGTTTTGGAAATGGAACATAAATTGCATTTTTTCTTTAATGTAGCTTTAAATTTCAAAAAGGAAAAAGTTACTTTCAACCATTGTTGAAAACTGTTGTAAAGTGGATGGGATATTTTCCTGCCTTAGTAAACAAAGCATAATGAACACAATGCAATCTTTTTTAAAGATTTTATTTCTTGCAGTGCTTCTGGCTTCTAAGGAGCTGAGTTTCATATTCCACCTTCTAGTTTCACGAAAGCCACAGAGGCAGCAGAGCACACACAGCTTACCCTGGAAGCTGCTTGAAACAGTAAATATAGGTATGGGTTTAACTATTCTCTGCCTTTGCCTTACAGGTTACTTGATTAACCTATCAATGAACACAAGTTACTGATATTTTAGGTAATTAAGACAGTTTATTTAGAACAATATATTTAAATATGATCTTTTTGGAATTATACTGAGTCTCCAATGAAATGAATGCATAAGGATGAAGCTATGATTCTGCTATTTGTCAAGAAATTTACAAAAATGAGATCTCTATTTATCTTCCTTGAGGCAGAGAAATGGGTAAATCATCTATATAGAACTTCTATAGCACTGGGACTCTAGAAAGATTATTTAAGTAAAATAACTAACTGAATTAATTGTATTTTTAAAGATTATAGTATTTTTCACATAGCACTTAGTACAACTTTATATATAATTGAAAAAACATTTTTTGTTGTCTGCCTTATTATTAAATGCATGAAAAATTCTTACAAAATAGCCTTCTCATACCAATAATTTTCTTTGATATGAAGAATAAAAATTTTCTAAGACCCAAACTGCTCAAAGGGGGAATTAATTAATTAATTAATTATTTTTGTTTTGTTTTGTGTTTTTTTAATGAATGAATGAATTAATTAATTAATATTTTTCTGTTTATCACCTTTTTATTTATTTATTATTTTAATACTAAATTTATTTTGTATTGGTGTTCAATTTGCCAACATACAGAATAACACCCAGTGCTCATCCCGTCAAGTGCCCCCCTCAGTGCCCGTCACCCACTCACCCCCACCCCCCGCCCTCCTCCCCTTCCACCACCCCTAGTTCGTTTCCCAGAGTTAGAGTTAGGAGTCTTTATGTTCTGTCTCCCTTTCTGATATTTCCCACACATTTCTTCTCCCTTCTCTTCTATTCCCTTTCACTATCATTTATATTCCCCAAATCAATGAGACCATATAATGTTTGTCCTCTCATTGACTTATTTCACTCAGCATAATACCCTCCATTTCCATCCACATTGAAGCAAATGGTGGGTACCTGTCATTTCTAATGGCTGAGGAATATTCCATTGTATGCATAAACCACATCTTCTTTATCCATTCATCTTTCGATGGACACCGAGGCTCCTTCCACAGTTTGGCTATTGTGGACATTGCTGCTATAAACATCGGGGTGCAGGTGTCCGGTGTTTCATTGCATCTGTATCTTTGGGGTAAATCCCCAGCAGTGCAATTCAATTTGCCAACATATAGTATAACACCCAGTGCTCATCTCATCATGTGCCCTTCTTAATGCCTGTCACCCAGTTACCCCATGCCCCTACCCAACTGCTCTTCCGCAACCCTTTGTTTCCCAGTTAGGAGTCTCTCTTGGTTTGTTTTCCTCTCTAATTTTTCCCCACTCAGTTCCCCTCCTTTCTCAAAGGAGGAATTTAAAGCTGCAGTGGGAAATGGGTCTCCAATTTGTTACAAAAATGTCCTTCATATCTTCTCTTCTCCCATTTAAAACATGGTTTTATTTAGAATACATAAAACAAAATGCACAGCAGCTCAAGTTAAATGTGAGTTTCTAAATGGTCCAGAACGACTTATTCTTTTTCATTACATACCATCAATTTGTCAGCTACCTACAAACACATTTACTGTGTTAGGCTCTACTTTAGAGTAGGAAACTCATTATAAGATCATAGCAAGCACAGAATTAGACACAAAACGTTTTTCAAATGCCTTTTCTATGTGCCAGGCACTGCTCTAGTATGGGGAAAATAATAATGAACAGAACCAAAAAAGCCCCTTCTTTCATGAAGCTAACTTTCCTGTTGGGTAGATCAACTAAAAACATGAACAAAAGTAAGGTGATGTCATATTCAAATAAATGTGAGGAAAATGAGAAGATAAGGCCGTGTGCTTGTGAGTGACAGAGGCTTGGAGAGGGCAGAGAAGGTAGCTTTATCCAAAGTAATCAGGGAAGTCAGCTCTTGTGTAGGTGATATTTGAGTTGCCACCTGAACGCTGAGGAAGGCCTGCACAGATACGGGGAAGCAGCAAGAGCTCTGAGTGTGCAAAGTCCTTGGAGTTGGAAGGAGTTTGGTGTGCTCAGAGGACAGAGATAAGGCTAGAGTCACTGTGGCAGAGTGGAAGAGAGAGGCAGGATAGAAGGGAAAGAGGTCAGGGAGCAGGGCACAGGCCAGAGCTGTAAGCCTTTGTGGGCTAAATTGCTGATTATAATGGGAAGCAGCTGGGAGGTTTTAAGCAGGAAGAGTAGCTTGATGTGATGCATGCTTAGAAAAATTACTCTGTGCAGAGGATAGACTGCAGGGGTGGGAGAAAAGGCAGATGCGAATGGATACTGGGAAATAGTGGTGACTTGAACTGATGTTATGAAAGGCAAATATCAATTATCTCCAGGCAAGAATAAGGTAAGGAGAAAATATCAAGAGATTTTTATAGGTAAAGTTGGCAGGACTTCCTCCATTATGTATTGGCTGGGTCATTTAAAGGAAATAGAATCAAGATGGCTTCTTAGGTGTTTGGCTTGAGATACTGGCTGGAAACTGGGTGTGTAGGGGAGAAGAAACCAATTGTCCTGCTCTTGCCTTGTTAAGCATGAGATACTTGTTAGATAAGCAAAGGGAGATAAGTCCTAATTATAGCTATGTTTTATTAGTGCCTGCTATGTGCCAGACACTGTTCTAAGCCTTTTTAAGTGTAATATAATTCATTCCTTTCAACTATAGCTGGAAGTACAGACAGCTATTATGACTGCTAAGGTTATAATAAATGGCATAATCCAAATTAGCCCACAGAAAACCTGGCTCAGGGAACCTGGCCAGTTGTCACTGTGCTAAGCTGAATGAAGAGAAACAAATCTGGGTTTAAGGGATATATCTAAGTTTCAAATATACATTTTAGAGTCATCAGCCTATGAGGTATTTTTAAAACCATGGGACAGGATGAGATCTCCCAAAGAAGGCATGCAGATAGGACTGGGGACAGTGTCTTGGAGCCTTCAACAATTTAGAGATCTCTTGAAGAAGGAGGAGTAGAGGAGCATGAGAGATAGCAGCTGGTGTGATTGGAGGAAATAAGGCATATGGATATAGAATCTTTCTCAACTTCATCAGAGTTTATATATAGGACCTTTTTTTTTTTTTTTTTTTTTTTTTTTTTTTTAAAGTAGGCTCCATGCCCAGTGTAGAGCCCAAAGTGAGGCTTGAACTCATAACCCTGAGATCAAGTCCTGAGTTACGATCAGGGTCCGACATTTAACCCACTGAGCCCCCCAGGCATCCCTAGGACTTTTTTCTTTTTAAACAATCATATTCAGATAATATGAAAACCAGGGATATGGGGTACACTTTCTTCAATGTAATTCTAATATTTTTAGAGAAAACAATGTGAGCACTCAAGAAAATTCAGATAACTTCATGTTTACTATCAAGGTATTCAACTTTCTGATGTAGGGTGGAAGACATCAAGGGAGGGTTGTCTGCACTCTGACTGACATTTCTGAAAGCATATTTTAAGTAAACATCCTGTTTTTCCTCATGGTAAAGTCATCCCTTCCTCAAGCTGATGGAAATCCCTATTCTTCATAAGAATGGGCCTCAAGAAGTAGAGGACAATATATATTATATATTCTCCCTTAAGGAAAACACTAACAACAAGCAAATGCTTGAACAAGCCAAATCTGGATCTATTGTTCTATAGAACCACAGCACTAGCCAATTTATCTATGCAATATAAAGTCTGCTAAAAATGCATTACAATATAAAGAAACAAAATTAATCAATAATTATTCATTGGACCTATACTAAAATATGTATAAATATAACTTTATTAATTTCAAAACAACCTGATTTTTTTGACAAGAGGGTAGGTTTTAATAAATACTTGGTTTGGAAGTTATAAAAAATACTACATATTTTCATTTATGTAGGTGAAGTTTATTACATATTGTACTTAAATTTTAGCTAGCAGAGGAAAAGATATGCTATTCAGAATCCTTCCAAAAATTGCAAAGAGTGCATATTTCCAAAGGCTCATCTTTCTTTTGAAAATAAAACTGAGTTATTTTTCTTCTGAAACTTTTAAATGGAGCTAGAGACCATTCATCTAAATCTATGAAGTATATTCTATTATTTGCTAAAATACAGGGAAGCAGAACCTTTAATAAAGTTTATTTTTCTAACAAATACCCAATACTAAGGTGAAATTGCTTGACTATGAGATAGTATGGTTTACTATTGGGACCACAGGTAGAATTGCAATGGTAGAAATTACAATGTATCAATACATATTATGATATTTGTTAAAGTATTTTAATATTTCAGACTATGTAACAATTCCAGGGGATTTTTTTTAACTTTCCAGAAGAGAAGTTCTAGTTTTCTCAATTAATGAAATTAGCTTGTTGTTTACAGTTATGTTTATAGCTACTGAGACCTTATAGAGAAAAGGCAGTCAAGATTGAGTAATTGTGTTGGCCCACAGAGCTAAACTATATATTTTATTGTGGGGATCTGCTATATGGTCAAAAAGAACTAGATTAATCAGAAGAATGGCAGTGAATACAAGCTCTGTCACTTCTTAGCTACATGCTTTTTGGCTTCAGTCTCATCTTTTTTGTTGTTGTTGTTTATAAGAATAACAACAGTATTTGTAGAGTTCTTGTGATGATTAATTAAGAAATTTGAAGACACTATGTAGTATGCCACTCAAATATATACTGGAATTATTGCTATATGACATTAATAGTACCTCAAGAAGACACAGTCAAAACATGGTGTCAAATTTGTCTTTTTTTAACATAATTTATTATTTTTTAATTTTTAATTTTTTAAAAGATTTTATGTATTTATTCATGAGAGACACACAGAGAGAGAGAGGCAGAGACACAGGCAGAGGGTGAAGCAGGCTCCCTGCAAGGAACCCGATGTGGGACTCAATCCTGGATCCTGGGATCACAACCTGAGCTTTAGGCAAACACTCAACCACTGAGTCACCCAGGCATCCCTCTAACATACTTTAAATATAAAATCAGAAGTGATGATTTGCTAAATATTCACTAAAGATAAAAGAAATAAAAAGAAAAATGTAAACAATATATAAAAACAAAATCAATTATCTGTAGTCAAAAGCAAAAGGTAAACTACAATCTTTTTCTGGAGGAAAAAATAGAAATAGAATGAAGACTTGTTAAAATACTTCCTTGACAACGCTTTATTATAGAACTGAGTTCCAGAATAGTATAAGAACATTGAATTTCATTTTATTTCTGCTATGCTAAAATCTTGATTATGTAGCTCATGAAAGGAGGTCTTTATTAAGAGAATATTATGTGGATACTATTTCTATAATACACATTAAATGTTGGCAATATGCTTTTTCAATTCAAGTAAAGATACTTTTGACTCAATAAGGACTATTTTTAAATCAAGTAACCCATTATCTGCCTCATTTCAGAATAATTAATTATCTCATTTTTAATTAAGGATGAATTCATTCATAGTTGTATGAAATAATTGGTCCAATATTTTCAAAGGTATTAACATATTCTAGGAAATCATATTTTCTAATTATTTTTAATGCATTGATTTGATTTAATAATCATATTAGCATCATGGATTGTAAATAGATAGAAAAGTAATGGGAAGGGTTCTGATGTCCTACACATTGTTCAAATTTACTGCATATGTATGAGAGAATTTAGGTGGATAAGACAAATAAAAAACCTGAACTTCCAAGATACGTATATATTAAAATATGTATATGTATAATTATACCTACAAAGCACCTTTCTCATAAATTTTGGTAAAATCAGACTAGAAAAAAAAGTTATGATTAATAGAGACAGATTCAGGAAAATAAAGAAAAACTTAATATAGTATAAGGAAATGACTGAATTAAAGAAGAATTCCTTAGTGTTAAGAGTCTCATTATTTTGAGCCACCTGTGTGGCTCAGTGGTTGAGCATCTGCCTTCAGCTCAGGTCATGATCACAGGGTTCTGGGATTGAGTCCTGCTTCAGGCTCCCTGCAGGGGAGGGAGCTTCTCCTCTGCCTATCTCTCTGCCTCTCTTTCTGTGTTTCTCGTGAATAAATAAAATACTAAAAAAAAGAGTCCCATTCTCTCAACTGCTATTGATATAAACTGCATGAAAAGAAATATTTTCCCATAATATTAATTGTATGCAATTTTGACCAGTTAGGCTTCTTCATTTATTTGCAGAATGACAATGAATGAACCATTCTCTTTCTTGTCAAATAGGAATTTTACAGACCAAACTATCTTTATCATAGAGTTTCTTTGAGGTTAAAAGATGAAGCGATGCATATAAGAACAATTTTCAAAGTTAAAACAGCTATACAAAGAGATGAATATAGCTTAAGTGATTCAGTAATCAGCCTCTGAGTCAGAGGACAAGGCACAGTGTATGACTTTTCTGGCCTCTGGTGACAACGTTTCTAGGGTGGAGATTTATAAGAAAGAGTTGATGCATGTGAAGCAGTTAGCAGGGTGCCAGCAAATAAGAAGTGCTAAAAAATAGAGTATTTGTAATTCTTTAGTTTCAGTTTACCATTTTTCCCTTTTAGAAAGTCTGTCTTTAGGAATGATCATATCAGACAACAGATCACAGTTTAGTATTTGAGATGTTTTGTTCATATTTGTGTGTGTATGTGTGTTTTAGATTTACTTATTTATTTTACAGAGAAAAGCTGGAGTGAGAGAGTGCACAGACATGAGTGGGAGGGGCAGAGGAAGAGAGAAAAAGAATCTCAAGCAGACTCCCCACTAAGTACAGAGCCTGGGCTCCAGCCCACAACCCGGAGACCAAGACCTGAGCTCAAATCAAGGGTTGAACACTCAACCAACTGAGCCACCAAGGTGCCCTTTGTGTGTATTTTTAAATCATACTTGATTTCTAGCTTGATACAGGGAAGAGATGCCCTATCCTTGTTTCAGTTTTGAAACAAGTGAATTGCTCTCATCTCCAGAAAATTTTCTTAAATATCAGAGATTATTTCTGATTTAAATTTAAATGACCATTTCTACAAAACTAAATCTAAATAGAAATCAGAGTTTCTTAACCTGGGACCCCCTAGTTTTTGAACCCCTAAAATTGCATGCCAAATTTATTTGTGCATGTGCGCATTTATTTTTTTAAGAAAACAATCTCTAGTTTTTATTAAATACACAAAGGGACTGTGATTCTCTTCAAATTAAGAATTATTGGTATAAAAAGTCTATAACAATTATAATTTATGATGTGTTTCATTTGTGGCTTATGGGTTCATATTCATTTCTTCCTTCTTTCCTTTTCCATTCACTTAACAAATATTGATTGAATGTCTATTACGTGCTTAGAGCAACAGAAATACAGCAGTGAATAAAATGTGTAAAATCCCTTCAGTTCTCATTGGACTCATATTCTATGGAGGGAAGATGGACAAAAAGCAATTATGAAATATAAGATCAGCGAGAAAAGCAATTAATATAAGGTAATAACGAGTGTTATGAAAGAAAGCAGAGGTTCGGGTAGAGCATGATAGGTAGGTGCAGGGTTTCAGATGGGGGTTCAGGGAAACCTCTCTGGTGAGGTGTCCTCAGAACAGATACTTGAATGAAGGGCAGGAGAAAGCCATCCACATATCCTTTAAAGGCATTCCAGGTACCCTTTTAGGCTAGATTTCATCTTCAATGTTGTATGTTGACTTTTCCCTTTCATATAGTACTGCTTACTTTTTGTTATTCCTTTTTTTTGTTGATTTTTTTTCTGTCATAGACCCAATAGATATGAATTTTTGCCCTCAATTTCCTCTCCTGTTAAATAAGGTTGTTTGGCTGATGATTCCTTAAAATGTTAAAAAAAAAAAATGTTAACACACCATAGTGCCTATTCTTGTTTTATTATTGCTGTAAACTTCACATTTCAATGGTCTCCTAAATTCAGTAACCATCTGGACTAAGTCATAAACTCCATAATTAATTCACCCATCAAAGATTCACAAAGTAAAATGTATGCCTTTGCTTCTGAAGAGCTTAAAATATGACGGTGATAAACTTCTTGGAATGTTAAACTTGGCTCTATGGCTATATCCAATTGCAGGTGAACTATTCTTGTTCTTTGGGGTAATTTAGCAGCACTGATTCCGTCTGAAGGTTTAGGGTTCCGCATGCCGTGGCACTGACAAAGGCATAATCTCATCAAACTATAGGGATACTCAAGATCGCTGTTGCTCCTTTGAGACTTACGCTAGGGCAAACATTGTATCTGGTGGGATCTGAGTAAAAATAATGAACATAGGATCACATTTCAGCAAAAGCACTGTTTTTCCTGTTGAACCAATTTCTCTAGTTTATAATTGTAACACTCTGCAAAAAAAAAAAAAAAAAATCTGTAATAAACAAATACCAGAGAAGGAAATGGAGGAAAGGAAAAGAAAGCCCTCAAGAAATTGGACACCTTCACAAATATAATCATATATAGCAGGACCACTGGGAATTGTCCAGTGTCTCCAGCCTTCTGTAAAACAGACCAACCTGCAGACAGGAATGAAGTTAGGTGAACCTGTAATACAGCTCTGAGTGTGAACTCACTCGCACCTAGGGTATGGGCACGTGCTGTGCATCTAACTTAGAACAAACTCTAAAGTGTATTGGGAATTCCCCTAAAGGGCTTGTTGAGACATAGGTTGCTGGGCCCCAGGCGTAGTCTCAGGGGCCTCAGAAGCTTTGATTTCTCATAGTTCCTAGGTGATGCTGATGCTACTAAGATCACATTTTGAGAATCGCTGGCTTGAAGAATTTCCAGGGAGTCTCTGACTGAAGCACCACAAGGCTGTCATGGAGGCTGGAATGTTACTAAGAATCCTTGCAGGAAGCCTTGAAGTAGGGGAGTCAAGATGGTGACTGCAGTAAGTAAAAGGCAGGCTCATCTTCCTGGTATGCAGCTGCCGAGATGCAAGACACTTTTCAAACATTGTGCAGCTTTTAGGTTGGTGCCCCAGGGAGGAACAGGCCCCATCAAGGCCAGCCAAGAGCAGACTGATTACATCTGTACCCGAGTGTAAAGGACCAAAAGTCATCCATCAAATTCTCTAATCACATGTGAACATGAGATCAGCCAAGTTGTCAGCTGAACAATCTTTCAATAAGTAAAATAATAAAATGCCTAAACTTAAAGCCATTTTATAAGACAGGTAGTACTTATTTTAGCAATAAAGACGCTCTTTAAATTTAAATATATAAGATCAAGAGATACATCTGGCAAGTGTGAGTTAAAGGAGTTAATTTGCTTTCACTCTGTGAATTCCAAACTAAAAATCATTTCCAATCATAAAGATTCTAAATATGATTGATGAGGTATGACAAAACAAAAGTAAAACCCTACTCTTTCTCTCTATGAATGTGTTAAATGTGAAATAATACATGACAGGTTATAGGAACTACCCTATTTACAATTTAATTTACTACAATTTGCAATTTAATATATAAAAAATTTACTATTTAATGCAGATGCTAAGAAGCTTTTACTTCATATTTCAGGAAAAAATGTTTAAAATACATAGCAAATATGGAGGAGACTCTGGAAGATTCTATATAATTAGAATGGTAAGAAAAGCAAACGATTTGGTCAGGTGAGAGATATGTAATGATTGATTTTATGTGTTAACTTGGCTAGCCTGTGGTATCCAGTTGTTTGGTCAAACAGGAGTCTAGATATTGCTGTGAAGACCTTTTTTTAGATGTGATTAACATTTAAATTAGTTGACTTTGAGTGAAGCAGATTATACTTCATAAGGTAAGTGGGCCTCTTTTAACCAGTTGAAGGCTTTAAGAGCAGAGACTGTGGTTTCCCAAAGAAGAAGGGATTCTATCTCAACACTGCAACACAGAAATCTTGTCTAGCTTTCCAACCCGCTGCCTTTGGAATTTGGACCTAAGACTGTAACATCAACCCTTTCCTGAATTTCCAGCCTGCCCAGTCTACTTTAGTGATTTCAGACTTGCCAGCTCCCACAATCACGAGAGCCAATTCTTTAAAGTAAGCCTTTCTCTGTTTCTACCTGTGTCTATATGTCTGCCTTGTGTCTATCTCTGTATCTCTGTGTCTCTGTTATGTTTCTCTGGAGAACTCTGACTAACACAGTATATATCAAAGGCAAGACTAATCAGAGTAGAGGTGTTAACTCTATTTTTAATGTGACTATGTGAACTCAACAATCATTTTTTACTTTGACTACTTGAGAGTGATTTAATTTCCCTCTTAATTTCTATTGCCTTCACCCTTTACCCACCAAAAAGCAGGGATACTTATTTACTATTTATTACTGATATCTCTGTGAAGCACATATACCTGCACTTTCTATAATTTCCTTTACTTAGAAGATGCAAGGAGAGGTTAATTTATGATTCCTCAGTGATTTGAGTGGTTTGAGATATTGGGTCATCCACTATTGTGCTTCCTGCAGTTATTTCATGTTGTTCATGTTGTTAGCAGCCCTAAGTGTAACTACACCAAGTGATTATTCTGACCAGAAAGTGATGGCTCATTGCCTGAGACAGGAACATCATGTACAAGGCTGCCGTTTACACAACTCCTGGGATTATGCAATGTGGTGTTGCTAATCAATTATGTTCACTGAATGGAAAAAAAAGCATTAAAACTGCATGTTTCTGTACATTTAGAGCTAAACTGTTCTTAAATAAAAGTTACAAGATGGGGGAGGATTTATTGTCTAATCTGTACAAGGCACTATGCCAGGTAACCTAGATATATAATCTTATTTGATTTTTAAACATTCTGAAGGCAGATGAAGAAGGAGGAGGAGGAGGGGGTGGGTAGGAGGAAGAGAATGATTCCCATTTTCTGGGTAAGTAAAAGAGGGTCTAAGATAACAAGTGGCCTGCCAACGTCAAACTGTTAGTAAATTAAAAGGCATGCATTTGAGTCATATTTGATTCCAAAGCCTATATTCTTTTCCTATACTGGATTCTCTTTAGGTAAAAGTTAGACTCTGGCCCTACAGAACATAGTTTTAGTGCCATTGGTTCAATATATTGATATACCATCCTGATTTTTCTTAGAGAGGTATTTTTTTCTAGACAATGGTTTGAAAATAAATCTACAGTAAGTGAATCTAAAGTCAATATTTCATGATACTTGGACATACAATGAATCGAAATTTTAAATACTCAGTTGCAAAAGTTTCCAGAATTATAGCACAAACAGTCTAAGCCATCAAGATGTTTGGTTAGTACTATTCCCTTTGGGAAAATGATGAGGGTTTCTCAGAATCTTAGGATTTCTTTTGCTTTGATATTTTCTGAATTTATGTTATTGTCCTATAAAACATTCATTCATCTACTCATTAACTCATTCAATATTTATTGAACACTTATTTTACCAAAAGTCTATATTTTATATTTAGTAAAGTACAAAGATAAATTAGCTATAGGTTCTCCACTTATAGTACTTCCAATGTAGAAGGAAATTCTAGTAAATAAGTGGAAGACAGAGTACAGAGTGAGAAGGGGTTTTTCATGTCTGCCACAGAGTAGTGCCAGCAAAACAGTTTTTGCAAAAAAAGGTGGTAGAAATGGTTACTGATACAACAATGCACATGATTAGCCACTGTCTCTCTGTAGTTGTTACAATGACTATGATCATTATAATACAAGTCAGGTTGACATGCCAGGAAAGCAAGTGTAGATAAAATCATTTGGGTAGATATTTTTCCCTTGGGCCTCAGAAATAAGGGAAAGAAAGTAATAACTCATAGAAGTGGTCTTCACTTTGTCATTAGACATAGTTTGCATATGGTATGAAAAGAAAACAACCTAATTGTGTGCATACATTTGACCTACTAAGTTTAGTCAATTTCTAATTATGTAATTATTTTGTCAAACTGAATAATAGGTGGATAATGAGAAATGATAACGCTATTCTAGTACACTGAGAAGGTGGATAGATATAATTCCAGAACAGTGAAACAGAACAGGAATTTAGAGCCCTCTTATTTGGCAAATGGTGAGGAGAGTCATACTCAGAGAGGAAACACATTTGTTCATAAATGATAGAAGAGCTAGTGGAAGAAACTGGGATAAAATTTTAGAGGAGAGGAAATCTTGGGGACAGAACTTGTAACCTTGTTTATCCCTCCTCAACAATATCCAACTGTCATACACTGAGCCTACCATGTCAGGAGTTGCAGTGGTAACATCCAAATTGAGAATTAAAAAGACCGTTGATTTCAGTTGGCCGAGAGTGAAAAGACAAAGTAATCATTGCAGAGAAAGTCAAGGAAATGGATCTCTTTGAAGCAGTAGTTAAAGGCTACTTTGGGAGGGAGAGAGAGGTAGGGAAGAAGCCAAGAGACAGTTCAGAGGTCTGGGCTGGGGAGGATGAGGGATCTCTTGGGAGAGATAATGTACAAATATGATTAAATCAAGGGCTAGGTGAAGTTTTTCGTTCACACCTTCAAAGTCAGAAATGAGTTAGGGTGGAAAGATGACCTTAGAAAAGGACTTCTAAAGCTTTGGTGCTGTTAAGGTGTTATTCATATAAATACTAGAAAACCATTCGAATCTGTTATTTGTGTTTTGTGCTGCACGTTTTCCATATCATGCTACATAAACTAGATACCTGTTACTACATTAGGAAATGACTTCACAAGAATCTCAGACATTGAGAAAACCTCTTTCAAAATATGTCCAGAGTTTTGTACTTTGGGATTATATACTGCTATCCTTGGAGAATATTATGTTACTCTCTAAAACTTGGCTAAATTTTGAGTGTACATATTTTCTTATGTGAAGAGATTCACAACAGCATTTAGAAGAGTTTCTTTCAATTCAGCTAGAATTTTGAACCACATTTCAAGGCTTTGAGGGGAGAAAAATTGTTCGCAATCATAGTCTAAGATTTCAATCAGCAGCAGGAATGAAATGTAGACTTGTTTGAATTTGTAAACAAGTTGTGGTCTAAATTTTCACTTTCAAGTCTGCTGTGTAGAACTCTGAAATCATTTTTTCATAGACAAAAGGACTGACGTGGTGGCTGGATTACCAGGTCTGCTCACAAAATCCCTTTAAGCCATCATGTACATAAAGTTTAACTGTTTTTCTAGTTCTTTGTAACATGAGCTGCAGGTACAAGAACTTGATGGCAAAGTGCAGAGTTCCTCTAATGTAATGGAATCACTGACTTGCCCATTGTCCACAGTGGGGATGTGTCCAGAAAGGAGGGAATGGAGTGGCTGGGTGGTCTTGCCAGTGTAAACCCCAGTTCACACTCTCCCTTTTATTTTGCAAGCCCTGTGATTGGTTCTCTTGCTTCCCTTTTCCCAGGTGCAGCAGATATTTCTGACAAGGTTTTAATTCTTTTGGAATATCTAAAACCATAATATTGGTATTTTATGAATATTTTAGAAAACAAAGGGAGAAAAATATCAGGTGGCTATTAAACCAATTTTTTTAAGTGCATCCCTTTCTCTTATTTTATGAAAAAAACCTGACTCACACTTTAATAATAATGGTGATGAAGAAAGCTTTTATATACATTTCTGAAGAAAATCAGATACAGCCCTAAGTATGTCATCAATAGAGCTTAAGGATGTATAAGTGTTTTGAGACTGAGAGGGACAGGGCTGGACATCTTTGAAGTAGCCATGTTGGAGGTGGTAGCATGAGAAAGATGCAGGCCTGGGAATTTAATTTCTTCTGAATATACAGCCCATTTGGGGCCATGCTTCATGTGCAGATTTAACTCTCAGTTAAATCAATTTGAGGGTTAGAGGTTAGTCCTAAGTATCAGAAAGTAGACAGGGGAGGGAGGAAAGAAGCAAAGCATCAAGAGTATGTCTGTGGCCATGTCCAGGAGGTTTAGGTCATAAGCAAATCAGGAAAGATGACTGAGTAACAGTTCCTATTCTATGGGCACAGAAGATGAGAATCTCATTTCAGTATATGAAGTATATATGGATAAGGTGATTTCTATGAGTACAGAGTAGGGGCTCCCAATCCTTGAGAGAGAGGCAATTTAAAAACAAATGATTCCTGGAGATGACTTACAGAAATATGGGGTAAATGGGGAGAAAGAGAAAAAAAAAAAGTACATAGTAATGCAAGGAGGTAGGAGAGAGTCTGAACTCCGTGTGGGGATTTGTGTGTGTTTGGTGGTTGGGCACAAACTCCAAGTTGTTGGAGCTTAAGGTACATGATGTGGCAAGGGGTACAAAGCCAAGCTAGAGAGAAGGGATCCTTCAGGGCTGTGAGCCATACTAAGGAAGTGAGATATTCTCTAGAGCATAGAGAGCTGGTAAGTTCAAATAGAAGTGACATGGAGAGATTTGCATTTTGGATGGATGAACAGAGAGGTGTGTTGGAAGTAGAATTAAAGATGGCAGACTGGAAAGGATACCATTTAGAAGGTCGTTGCAAGAGTCCATAAGAAAGATGATTAAGACTTTATGAAGACTCTTTGTTAGAGTATAGATAGTGGGAATGGAGAGCATGGTTTTGAATTCAAAAAGTTTAAGTACTTCTGATTAAATATGACTGAATAAGCACATTCATTTAACTTAGATTGCCTCCCCAAAATATAATAGTTAAAAAAAAAAAACAAACAGAGAGAAAGAAAAAGAACATACAAGGGGAAACATGGAAAGGAAGGTGACAGGAAGATACAGATAAGATAAAAGTCATATTAATAATATTCTTACTCTGGAAAGATAGACTGTTTGAAGCTATGTTATAGGTTGTAGAAAGCCATGGTCTCAGCCTTCCTGGGGGAAAATCACTAAGAGGGAAATATATTCATTGAGCTAAGAAAACAAAACAAAACCCTGAGAGTGCTCAGGAATTGGGGGTACCAATTACTCTGGAAGACTGGGACAGGTATATGGGGATGCAAAGAGGAGGAACGACTTTATATCTAACAGCTCCCCAGATCCCCAGATCCCAAACCCTATGCTGTACAGCCAGTTAATTGCCCATCTGCCATTTCAGCAAGAGACAGGAAGTTTGCTCTCCAGAGAAACAAAGCTGACAGGTTCTGGACCCAAGGATACTGGGCAAAGCAGAGGGTAGGATGAGGCGCAGCAGTGAAAATAGAGAGTAAGTGAAAGTCAGCATTCCCTTCTGCTCAGCAACTTGAATTCTGATAGCCAGACATTACCTAGGAAGTGCTGGAGAATTTCTTTCTGGAGAAACTTGTCATCCAAAGAGAGAAGACTGATAGAAGTCAAGATTTGAAAAACTTCTCAAAAAGACTTGGGTCTCAACCAGATTACTAACAGTCTGCCAACAAATCCTAGAGTACTGCTCTCCCATCCCCATCCCAATGCACAGCATCCAATCACTTTTTTTTAAAAAAAGATTTTATTTATTCATGAGAGAGAGAGAGCGAGTGAGAGAGAGAGCGTGAGAGAGAGAATGAGCAGGAGGGGAGGGAGAGGGAGAAGCAAGGAGGGAGGGAGCCCCAGATGGGGCTGGATCCCATGACCCTGCTGAAGGCTGATACTTAACTGACTGAGCTACCCAGGTGCCCCAGCATCCAAATCACTTTTAGTGACTTATCTTTATATAAACAGAGCCAAAGCTCACCAGATATATAGAGAAGGCTGCTAACATGAAAGGCAAGACAAAAAAGAATACATATAAAACATGAGATTTGGAGGAAACAGTGATAATGCAAAGGAACCCATAATTAGAATCAATATAAAAGTGAGTGACAAAAAATATAACAAGATCAGGATGTCATAGAAAAGGACTATGCAGAGGACGTGAATGGCCTCAGGTGTCTTTTTAAAAGAGAAATACCAAAATTCGATAGAGGTTTTGAAAAATAAAATTTCTCAGAAGGATTAAAAATAATAAGGACCTAGAATATAGATGACAAAGGTTATAAAAATAGAGGATAAGTCCAAGAGGTCCAAAATGCAAGTCATAGGAAATATGAAAAAAGAACACAAAATGCAAGAGGAATTAATTATTTTTAAAAATGCAGAACATAAAGACTCCTAACTCTGGGAAACGAACTAGGGGTGGTGGAAGGGGAGGAGGGTGGGGGATGGGGGTGAATGGGTGACGGGCACTGAGGGGTGCACTTGACAGGATGAGCACTGGGTGTTATTCTGTATGTTGGCAAATTGAACACCAATAAAAAATAAATTTATTATAAAAAATGCATGCACATTTTCAGAAAAGAAAAAATGAGTTTTCAGATTAAAAGGGATGAACAAGTGACAAAAAATAGAAAGGGGAAGAGATTAATACTAAAGTATATCATTGTAAATTCTCACCACATTAGAGATAAGTAGAAGACTCAAATTTTGGATAAAGTAGGTGAAAATAGATAGCATATAGAATTGGGACTCAGAGAGACATTGATTGGTCTTCTCAAGAGCAAAACTGCAAGCTACAAAGCAATCAAGTAATATCTAGAAATTTTTAGGGAAAATGATTTCTAACCTAGAATTCAATACCTAACTGAACTATCAATCCAGTGTCCAGGCAGATTGAAAGCATTTTCAAACATGGAAATTAATTTCAAAAATTACATTCCTTGCACTGTTTCTTAGTCATTGGAGAATCTGCTCCATCATAACAAGGAAGTAAACCAAAATAGGGAAATATGAATCAATTCTATAAAAGAAGGGATCCAACCCAGGATGAGCCAAAGAGAATACCCTGGATGATGATGTCAGATTGATAGATGGGAAGAGGAATAGATAACACATAGTCCACAAAGAAGCAGAAAAATGGAAAGCACGATGAGTAATATCCTTGAGAAAAAAATAAAGTAGATAAAGCAAACTCGGTAGATACAAAATCAATAATAT
Organism: Canis aureus; assembly: GCF_053574225.1. NCBI lineage: Eukaryota > Metazoa > Chordata > Mammalia > Carnivora > Canidae > Canis > Canis aureus. The sequence continues at coordinate 29,988,410 of NC_135625.1, read as the reverse complement.
TAACACACTGAAAGTAGTTTTATAGTTTTGGCAGAGAGTCTGAAAATGAATAAGTGAAGTGAATGTAGAAAATAAGCCCTGTCTCACTCAAAGGAAGCAACTAAAAGGCAAAAAAAAAAAAAAGTTAATTTCAAGTAAGAGAATATAATAATATAATACAGTGTGTGTGTACATGTGGGTGGGGTAGGAGAGCTAAATCTTATCTTCTAGAGCTAAGTAACTAAAAGGGAAAAAAATCAAGAAATATCAGTTAAGCATGTTATTTAGAAATGTAGAAATAGGGACATGTGGGTAGCTCCGTCACTTGAGCATCCAACTCAATTTTGGCTCAGGTCATGGTCTCAAGGTTGTGAGAACAGAAATCAGGAGAAAGAGAGAGATGGAGTACAGGTTTGCTCATTTTTGTTAGAGAAATATACAAATAAGGAATAAATATTACAAAGAAAAACAGGCAAAAGGATCTGGATTTGATGTGGACTGGGTATATGTGAGGTGAGGGAGGAGAGGAAACCTGACCAACTCCTAGTTTTCTAGGTGAATTATCAGGTAATATGAAGCTGACTATGAGAAAGGAGGAGATATTTGATGACAAGAGATATGGGGAGGAAAAAGAAGATATATTGCATTTCAGACATCCTGAATTTGCAGGTAGATGTGGCCTCTGGATGACCAGGTCTAACTGTATCAGGACTCTCTCCTTTGCTTGTCTTTGGTTTGCTGAATAATTTTGACCCCAGCTTCTACATTCAGTGGGCAACATGACTGTAAACACATTGAAAATAACATCTTTTAGTTTGTGACCAGAAAGTAAAATAAGCAGTCTTGTTTGACGGGTCTGAGAAATTCTGGAGCTATTATGAAGAGCGAAGCCAGATCACGTGCTCCCCTCTGTGGCCAGAGGCCAGATCTGTTACTAGGAGAAGGTGTCTGGAGGACAAAAACACCTCACACCACACCTCTAATTTCTCTTAAAGTTTGGATTCCCTTCTTCCAAGGCCCACTACCAAATGTACTCTAATGGTAGATATTATACCTACCTCAATTGGTATTCATGTAGCCTTCCTCCAGAGTACTCATTGTTTTATTACTTTTATGTTCTTTATCATTTATGGCACGGAGTTGAAATTTTTAAAGTGTGTATATTTCCTCTCTAAGATTTTAAGCTCCTTATGTGAAAATGTGAAGTGTAATAATAAAGAAAAGCACTCGAAGGATTATAAATAAATGAGAATTGTTTACGTTAGGATAGTAAGCTTAGAGGACCACAAACTTTAATGATTCTATTACTCCCACCTTACCAGGAAAATCCTCTGTGTAATTGTTTTCAGACTTAGTACTCATTCTTTTGGTATCTTCTTTTAAAATAGAAGATAATATTTTGCAACAGTCAAATGTAGTAACAAGTTTCAGAGTCAATTTTTGACTTTGATTTAGATTTTTTGAAATGAACAAATTTAGGGGCAGTTTCCATGAATAAAATAGGTAATGATAGTGTGGTGATGTTTTCTTCCAGGATTTGTAACTTGGCTTTAAAAGTCTTTTAAAGGAGTCCTAAGTATTTTTAAACAATGAGATAATGTATTTACTAAATGTAAATGTAGTATTTATTATATACCAAGCACAGCGGTAAGGGCTTCACATATATTAATGCATTTATTCCCACAACATACTAATAGGGAAGGTATTATTGTTACTCCTGTTTTATAGATGAAGAACCTGAATCACGAAGAATTGAAGAAATTAATGTGACAAACTAGGAAACAGAGTTGGGGTTCAATCCCAAATCCATATACTTCCACTGATGATATGCTACACTATCAGTGTAATGTTAATTTTTCCAATGTAATCCCTAAGAAAGGGGTTGCATGTTTATGTCTTTGTGCCAAATCCATCCTCCTTAGTTTTTGTATTAGTCTGTAAGCTACATTTTTTGATGTTTGAAAAACAAAGAAAGAAAATATATTATGGCATGTGAAAATTACATTAAACCTGAAATATTAGTGTCCACAAATAAAATGTTATTGGAACACATCCCAATACTTTGGTTTAAGTATTGTCCCTGCTACTTTTGCAGTGGCCCACAAAAACTGAAATATTTACTTTATGACCCTTTTTTAAAAAAAGTTTGCTGACACCAACTTAGAAGAGTAAGTCTGGATGACTGGATGTTTAGGTTCTGACACATTTTTCAAAAGAAATTCCAAATAAAGCCAGTTGAAGTAGTTTATATTAAATTAAATATACACTATTTCAAATTATTTTAAATTACATTAATTTCTATGCATATAATAACATATATCCAACCATTTAACAAATGTTTAATTCACATATGCCAGACATTGCCTGTAGGAACTTTAAAAACATGGGAATGTATAAAGAGTAAAATAAAAAACTTCAGTAACATTCTTTACATAAGAACTTAGAGAGTTCTTATGCTCTCAAAAACATCAATGGAGTGCTTTGCACACCATTAAGAAATCAATAAATCTTTATTAGTGATTAATTTTGTTGAATTTTACCCGTAGAATGTGTTTCCTGTTACGTGCTGAATGGCTCCATATGCTTATAAAGAGATAAAAGGAAATCACGTAGAGACAGCCTTATGATAAAAAAAAAAAAGTTAAATACTAAATGCAACTAGAAAGAGCTAATGGAGCACTGTGGTTGAAGGCAGGTCATGGAGCCAGACTGTCTGCCTTCAAACCCTGCTACACTATTTACTTCCTACCCAAGCTACACACAGAAGCACTCAGCTGGATGGATCACTCACTCTCTCTGGCTTTGGTTTCCTCATCTGTAGACTTCTGTGTCTGAGATGAAAGGATTTGTAAGGTCTCAAGAATTTTATGAACACATAAGTTTGCAGAAAGGAACAGATATGATGGATTTCACTTTTTAGCATTTTTATTAAGAGACATTGTTTGAGGTGGTGTAAGATACCAAGCAGATAAGAACGAGGTCAAATAAATATTTACCACTGGCTAAACATTAACCCTTGCTTTGTAAAATGGGATGAATTATTTTATCCTTCGTTTAAAAATAGGTTTAAAAATAGAAATGTTCACTTGTGTAGATATCAGTCCTTTTAGTTTTCAAAATTAAGTGATAAATAATAATATACTATTTATACTATTAATATATATATTCAAAACATTATAGATAAGTTTGATATCTGAACAAGTTGTCTAGAACCATAAGCTGAGTAATTTTTTCATTAAATCAAAATATCTGGAAAACTCAATTTTATTCTTCAATTCAAAACATGATTGATTTTAAGATATGTAGAGATGGGTAATAGCCCATTTTGGATAAATGTTTTTCAACTAGAGTTTTAATTTAGGATATGATACAATTTTCACTTTCCAGATGATTCTACTCTGACTTCTTAGTTGTCTTTAACATAGACCACTTAGTCCTGAAGGGTGGCTAGAGGTAGCTTTGCTCTTGGAACTGCAAAACTGCAGACAGGGTGTAGAAGTTAAACCATGGTGAGGCTTGCCCTGTTCAGTTCTTTGGAAGAGAAACTCCCAGGGAGAGGATATAGAGAGGAGGGAATGTTCTGGTCAGGGGTTTCAGATCATCTGAAGAATTTTTCTTTCTCAACTGTATAGGTGGCATTTCTTCTCAGCCAGGTGAAGAAAATATGTTAGAACTTCTACATAATACCTATAAAAAGTTTCACAACCTTTTATTGCTTGTTTACTTGAAACAACAAAGGATTATTTTTCTGAAAGCTCCCTCCAACTCTAATGTTCTATGCTACACAGTGGCACAGTTCTTAATTTATTCAAAGATGGTTGAGAGCGAATTGAGCAAAGGGGTTCATTCATGGAGACTTGCTTCTCTATGTTTCAGCCTCTTGGGATTCTCTCCTCCAGCCATATTGAACTTCTCTTTGTTTTTCTAATTGGCTATGCTTTTTCACTCCAGATCTTCAAACGCGATGTTTATTTTGCCTAAGAACTCATTCCCTACCTCTTTGCATGGCTAATTCCAACTGCTTAAAATTCCTTTATTTGACATTACTGGTACCTCATAGATGCCAACCTCCTTCCAGGCTTTGCTGAAACAAACTTTTTCTAGGAAACCTTTCCTGGCTCTCTAACTAGTTAGAAGCTCTTCGTCCACGCTCCACAGCAACCTGTATTTCTATAATGGCCCTTAGCATACTTTATTGTTTGTCATTGCCAATTTCATTGTCTTATGGACTTGACTTTGAACTTTAGGGAAAGCAGAGAATCATTTCCACCTTTGTCTATTCCAGGGGCCCAACATAGTATCTGGCATAAAGCAGCTGTTAAAAGATTTGTGTTGAGTGAATACCAAAATAATTACCAGAGATTTTAGTATAGGCATGCACATAAACAGAACTCCTTTAGAAGAAAAAAAATGAATTGAATTTGTTTGGTCTGAAATTCACTTCTGCACCAAGTTCATTAGCCCAGTTCTTTGAATGCCACTAATACTTAGCTCACTGATAAAGCTCAGATATGAAGAAAAGATGTTTGAAAGAAATAAAACATCATTGGAAGGGTTATATATATTTTTAAAGATTTATATATATTAGAGAGAGAGCATGAGTGGGAGGGATGGAGGGAGGGGGAGAGAGAATCTCAGGCAAACTCTCTGCTGAGCAAGGAGCCCGACTCGGGGCTCAATATCACGACCCAAGATCACCACTCCAGGATCACGATCTGTGCCAAAACTAAGAGTCAGAGGCTTAACCCACTTTGCCACCCAAGTGCCCTTGAAAGGGTTATATTTATAATCATCATATAGTTGCATGACCAGTTAAAACTATAGTATTTTCTAGTGCTTCATAATTACTACAAAGAACTAGTAACTCAAAAGTTCTAAAAACTGCAATCACATTTTATCTTAACTGAAACATAAAAAATCTATCCTGTAATAATATCATTTATTTGGTATCTGTATTAGCTAGAGTGACCAAAGTACCATAGACCAGGTGGCTTAAACAACAGAAATTTATTTCTCACTCTTCTGGATCAGGGTCAAGCAGATTTGATTTCTGGTGAGGACTCTCATCCTGGTTTGCAGATGACCGTTCTTGCTGTATCCTCACATGGCCATCTTCTGAGGACATACACTGGGAGAGAGCAGGCTTTCTGGTGTTTCTTATATGATCAGGGCTCATTTTATGACTTCATTTTAATTGCTTTCTTACTCTAAATATAGTCACATTGGAGATTAGAACTTTACTATACAAATTTTGGGTGATCCAATTCGTCCTGTGGCTTTATCATTCTAAGATAACATTTTAAGTAATTCAGCTTAAAGTCTGGAAAGTATTCTTTTTGCACGTATAACACAAAGTAGTGTTGGTCCATTAAAAAAAAAAAAAGTCCCTCCACCTCCCTCTGCCCCAGTAAAGCCCTGATATGATGATGTAGGGAAGATTATTCTTCTAAAATTGGGAGTAACAGTCAACTACCTTGGTACTATCTTTACAGGAATTGATAGTATCTGGCCAGATTTCATACAAAAGCATTTCCTCTTGAACTTTTAGTGTAATCTCATTTAGACTTTAGACCTGGTCATGAACTCAGATATGGTCCCGTCTGCTCCCTTACTCAAAGATGAGGAAATTTAGTCCCAAACAGCCTGTGTTACCCAAATTCTTTAGCAAGTTATTCAAAACTTTTCTCAATTTGTCTCAACTTACATTTTATCTAAAGTATCCTTCTCCTACACTGTGTATTTTCGTCATACCAGATTACTGGCGATTACCTTTCATGGTCCTAATTGAAACCCCTCCAGATGCTTCTGCCAACACTCCTCAAACAAAACTAGTTATCTATTTCTCCCTGTCTCTTCAGAATTTTTCCAAAGGCTTGCATATCATTTCTCAAAGTATATCATCATAATTTGTATAAATTATATTTTCTATTAAATTATGAGCTTCTTGAAGTCAGCAACTGGCTGTATATGCACCAGTCCTACCCTATAATACCAGTCCTAACCTATAGTACAGGACTTTAATAAATGATTTCCAAACTTCATTTCTGAAGATCACATGGATAATAAGTGGTGCATTAATAATGGGAATTCTGACTTCCTGACCAGTCAGGAAGTACTGACTGGTACTCTTTTTCTCCCTCCTAGGTTGTATTTCACTTTTAAGATGCTAGTTTTAGAGTTCTAGAAGATCTTCTGGGTCAAAGCACTTTATAAGCAAAAGTCAGAGAAGCGTCAGAAAAGTTCTTCCCTGAGTCAGAGGTTATATCCTAACTCACGTGTTTGAAACCTACGTGTTTCAAATAGGCCATCCCAGAGAAAAATGTTATATTTCTTATTGGGCAAATTTACCCAACTACTCGGCACCAAAAGCCAAGTTTGACATTTGTTGTTATGACTCCAGCTTGCAGGGGAACTATGCAAGGCTTGAGCTTGGTCACGTTGTAAGATGCCTTATAGAAAAATCACCGATGCCCTGAAGAGATTAAAGGTCAATGAAGTTAAGCCTGGAGCAATTGTTCTCTGAACTCTGGCACATTCTTACTGGTTTTCTGCCGTTTTATTGTGTTTGGCCTTTCCTTTATGGTTTAGCAAGGATTGTGAAATGCTGAATAAAGCTCAAGAAGACATGTTGATTCTCCTTTTGTGAGTCAAATCATAATTCTTCAGAATTTTCTCTCTTGAGAATTACAATAGTTGAGATATTTTTGTAATAGATAAGCCAAACTCTTAAGAAAATTGGGATGAATGAAAAATACCTATTTTTTTTCAATGCCATGTGAGTACCCTGGATTAGTAACATATTAGAAATTTTGCAATTCTCTAATGACATAAAAATACTTGGAAGAAATTAGAAGAGGGCAACTGGATAATAAAAAATATATAAATTCCACTTAGGATACATATTTTATTAAAATACCTGCATATATATTCTCATAAATTAGGTTTTATCTTGAAAGAGATAAGAATTTTCTGTAATTCCCCCAGGTAAATCTTTAAAGGCTAAACTTTCTATAGCATGTTACTTTTATAACGAATATTGTTCTATCTACTTTAAGTTTCTCTGGAGCCAACAGCTGTAAGTCAGAAAAATTCAACTCACTAGTTAATTGAAACTGATGGTGTCAGAAAGTCTCTTTCCCACATATGTAAAATCCACATGTAAAATATACCCATATATAAAATTACATGTACATAGATGTTTTTATTTATAAATGATAAAGTAACCTGAAGAACTTTGCTAAAGCTTTAATCAGCTTCCATCTCAAATTATCAGTTTTGTTTCCTCCAGTTTTGTTTCCTTTCCTGAGACTGCAAAGTCTAAGTGCTTTCTTGGTAGAAGGATGAGGGATGACCTTTGCTTTGCATTAGTCCAAAAGTCCTTGATTTCTCTGGTAAGTATTTTTTTCTTATTTGTTTCTTTAGCAATATGGATTATCGTTAATTTGCTTCCTATGTTTTCTCCTGATCTATAGTACATGAGAGAAATATCATGAGTTCCTTTTTTTCCTTTTTCTTTTTTTTAAGATTTTCTGTATTTATTCATGAGAGACACACACATTCACAGAGAGAGAGAGAGAGAGAGAGAGAGGCAGAGACACAGACAGAGGGAGAAGCAGGCTCCATGCAGGGAGCCCGATGTGGGACTTGATCCCGGGTCTCCAGGATCAGGCCCTGGGCTGAAGGCGGTGCTAAATCGCTGAGCCACCCGGGCTGCCCCCTTTTTCCTTTGAAAGAATAAACATTAAAATATTTTTCCATTTTATCCATTATAGTACAACATAAAATTCCTGCTAAGGAAGGAGCCAAATAAAAATGCTAACCAAATAATAAATGCTAAAAGATTTTCCTTTTATATGAATTCTAGCACCTAAGATGGTCATTTCCTTCTTTTTTTTTTTTTTTCTTTTTGTATACACTCACTGCCAAAGTTATTCAACTTAAGACTATATTCTGCTGCAAGTTTGTGGACAGTATTTGATTGCAAAATTATCTGAAAGGTAATGCTTATTTTATCATGCAAAAGCAAAACATTTACAAGTGATCTTTTTAAACAGTATTTGTTCTCTGGTCTCTTTGTGGTCTCACAAAACTTGCCCCATAAGCTGATCTGGAATTCCTGGTAATTGAAATGGATTATTTTGTATCCTCAACCCATCAATTTAGCTTTATTGGGTAATGTTACGTTCAGGTAATGCTATACAAATCAGGGCAAATGAATTTTACTTCAAAGACCTGGGACTCGGGTTTTAAGCGAAAAGGCCAGTTCTGTTGGTGATGTGCACCTGTAGTTCTGCTTGAGGGTGGTGGGAATCTTGACTATCTGAAGGGGTGAAGTGTACTTTCAGCCAGTCAGCAGAACTGAACTCATTCCAAATGAAGCATCAGAGAGGAGATCTCAGCAAATCTAGTGATGTTGAAATCTGTCTGGAACAGTAATCCTAAAGCTGCTTTTGTGACATCCAAGAGTGCCTTCAATTATCTAAGGAGTTTTGCAAAATGCTTTAAAAAAGTCTCAAAATACAATTAACTATTTATTACCAAAAAAAGATTTAAAATAAAATAAAAATACCAACCATGCCATGATCTCAGAAGATGGGCAGTGTCATAAAGTGAGGCAATGAAATACTATTGAAACTTTTAACAAGTTGGAGGTTTACATTCTAAAGCATTATAGTATGTACTAGAACACATGTGAAGTTTAACTAATACAGTTCAGGTTGTCAGGGAATGAATAAACAGAATGTCCCAGAGACTGCAAATATGGTTACACATGATAGAGTTCTACGTGGAAATTGAATGCGACAACTGCTAGTTGAAAGACTTGTTATGAAGAGCTACTGCACCAACAATTGAAAGTGAGTATGCGCCTCCAGCCCAGGGCGTGATCCTGGAGACCCAGGATCGAATCCCACGTCGGGCTCCCTGCATGGAGCCTGCTTCTCTCTCTGCCCTTCTCTCTCTCTCTGAATGAATAAATAAATAAATCTTAAAAAAAAAAGTGAGTATGCCATAATCTCCATATTCGGGAATTTAGAAAGCCTTCCTCCCAGTTTCCCCATTTATCCCAAAACTGGGGAGAATGCTTTCTTTGCCCATCTTCATATGAGACACAACCTGGGTTCAAAAGAGGTAGTTGCTAGAGCAATTTATTTCATATTTCTGAGTCTTAGTTTTCTCCTCTGTGAGATGAATATAATACTATCCACCTTGCTGGATTATTCTGAGAATTCAATGCACATAAAACACTCAGCTCAGAGCCTTTCCCAGAGTGAATATTCAACTCATAGTAGTCTACCTGACAGTGGCATGTGACCCTGTCTATACATCAGAATCACCTGGAAAAATTTAGAACATACTGCTGCCAGGGCTCTACTATAAACCAATTAAAATCAGAACCTGGGGTTAGGGACCATACATTGGTCTTATAAAAACTCCCCAGGAGATTCTAATTGCAGCCAGAGTTGCAAACCACTAAGCTATCCAATTAGTCTACCAATGGTTCTTAACCTTGGCTGTGCATTGAAATCATCTGGGAACTTAAAAATACTGATGCCTGGGTTACTGCTTCTGATTTAATTGGTAAAAGGCTTACCTTGGGAACTGGGAGTGTTAAAAAGTTCTCCAGTTAATTTTTTTTAACCTCACTTTTTGAGATCTGACTGACATACAAAAACTGTCATATTTAAGATATACAACTTCATGAGTTTAGAGATAAGTATACACCATAAAACTGCCACCACAGTCAAGGCCATAAATATATCCATCACCTCCAAAAGTTCTTTCCAACCCTTTATTTATTTAATTTATTTTCCCCCAGTTAATTCTAATGTGTTCCAGGTTGAAGACCACATAGAATCAGGAGGATAACACTTATTCTGTGCATTTTGGTTGCATAGTGTGTTTCTCTTAAAACGAATCTAATTTTTCTGATTATGCAAGTAATCCACATCCTAACAAATTATTAAATGCTGAAAACCATGAAAAAATAATAATTAAAAAAATCTATAACCTTACTGCCCAGATACTGACATCATTAACAGTTTGGTTTGTTTCCTTCTTTGTATGCTGTTTTACATGGTTGGGCTCATGTTCTATATAATATTATATTCCTTTTCTTTCTTTATAACACAAGCATTTTCCATGGAATTTAATACACATTTCAAGTTTTATTATTTATTTATTTATTTATTTATTTATTTATTTATTTATTTTTTAAAGATTATTTATTCATGAGAGGCACAGAGAGAGAGAGAGCGGCAGAGGGAGAAGCAGGCTCCATGCAGGAAGCCCGACGTGGGACTCGATCCCAGGTCTCCAGGATCATGCCCTGGGCCAAAGGCGACACTAAACCCACTGGGCCACTGTGGCTGCCTTCAAGTATCATTTTAAAGAAGTAGCTTAAGGGTGCCTGGGTGGCTCAATGGTTGAGTGTCTGCCTTTGGCTCAGGTCATGATCCCAGGGTCCTGGGATCAAGTCCTGCATCAGGCTCCCCACAGGGAGCCTACTTCTCCCTCTGCCTATGTCTCTGCTTCTCTCTGTGTCTGTCATGAATAAATAAATATAATCTTTAAAAAAATAAAGAAGTGGCATAAACGTCTCCTTTACATATTATTTTGAATATTTCAAAGAAATTTCTGGACAAACTATTTAGGAACTTTTTTGGCAAACTCCCCCTACCAAAATTAAATGTCCCTCCTGGTGGGGTAGGAAGGAATAGACTCAATGTTCTTGTTCTAGACAGAACTCCGAGGACTGACAACAGTACTGCTGCCCCAGTTCTCCTCATCAGTCACATTTATTTATAAGTTATCTTCTATAAGGAAGTCATGGCATTAGAAGTTGGGCATGGGCTCAGGCAACGATTTTATTGCTAGGTTGACCTCAGATAGGTTTCCAATAGTCAAGGAAGCAGAAAGAGGAATCAAGAATGTCCTAAAACCAGAGAAATAAATCCAAGCTCACAGCCATAAAGCCACTGGACACAATAGATGCCAACCACTAACATTTTGAAAAATGAACAGAATTTTCCAGTTTCTTGCCCCAAAGGAGGAAAGTAGTAAGATGTGGCTTAAGTTGAATCTGCTTACAGTGCAGAAATGAATCAGCATGTAGTAGACTGCAGACAAAATCTACGGGGAAGGTGAACTTGATGCTCCTAGAGGACATGAAGCCTAGCTGACTTGCCAGCAGACAACCAATAAAAGTGGAGTAAGAGCTTGTGTTTGGGAGACTTGTAAAGTCCGTCTTGGGAAAATTTCCTTGACCTCTTCCAAAGTGGAGGAAACCAAGTATGAAATTAGAACACTCTGTCTTGGTGCAGTTAAATTTCTGGGTACTCTCTAAAGTGGGGAGCCAAGTGCCTGACAATGCAATAATTTCAAGGATAAGCCTGAAATTAGAGGTGGGTTCTGGTGTAGGTTAACCTTTCCTGGATGCATTAGCTCACATCTCTTCCACTCCTGAAGAGGGGCATCTATTCCTCATAGTCCATGATTAATTATCCACTCTCTAGTGTCTAATTTTTAAATATATGTTAGCCCTGTTGCCAAAACAAAACTATAAACAAAGGGAGGCGTGGAAAACGGAAAGGGAACTTACATTATGTTTAGAATGAAACTCACACTTAGCAGAGTCTGCAGGCCCTGTGTGATCTAGCTGCTTACCGCTCATCAGCCACATTGGCCTCTTCCTGTTCCTTCAGCATTCCACACTCTTTCCTGTCTCAGGGCCTTTGCCCTGGATATTTCCTGTCTAGAAATCTCTTCTCCTGGCTTTTTTCCTCCACAGGGCTGGCTTCTTCTCATAATTTAAATGTTCCAGATTCCTAGAGAGGCCTTTCTAGACTACCCTATCAAATGATTTACTCCCTCATATCTCTGTTTTCTCAATTACACCCCTCTGTTCATTACTTTATCACCATGCTTTCATTCATTTTTCTGTAATTGTGCATATTTGCCACCTCCGTGCATGGTATGGGCATACAATAGTTGCTCTCTACCACCACAGAGCCTAAACTTTAGTGGAGGACATAAACATTAATCACAAAACTAATTGCAAAATCCTAATTCTGTTAATATCTACAAATGAGAGCCCATGGAACTAACTGGCAAGTATTTCACGTGGGATTTCTCTGCGGTTTATTATTGATCTCTCATTTGAATATTTGCTCCCTGAGGGCAGAATCTTTGCTTTGTGTCCAGTTCTGCATCCTAGCCCCAGAGCAAGCATGCTTTGGAGACTTGAGGTCATTGAATAAATGGATACTAAACATCTCCATTTATTCTTTCTTTCAAAAACATGGTAACCATGCGAACTACGTTCAATTATCCCTATCATGAATTAATAGCATTGAAACTCAGATGTGGATGGAACTGGAGGGTATTATGCTGACTGAAATAAGTCAATCAGAGAAGGACAGACATTATATGGTCTCATTAATTTGGGGAATATAAAAAATAGTGAAAGGGAATAAAGGGGTAAGAGAAAATCTGTGGGAAATATCAGAGAGGGAGACAGAACATGAGAGACTCCTAACTCTGGGAAACGAACAAGGGGTGGTGGAAAGGGAGGTGGTTGGGGGTTTGGGGTGACTGGGTGACGGGCACTGAAGGGGGGGCACTTGATGGGATGAGTACTGGGTGTTATGCTATATGTTGGCAAATTGAACTCCAATAAAAAGAAATTAAAAAAAAAGAAGCATAGAAAAAAAAAGAAACTCAGATAAGAAATTAATCCAAGGTCATAAAGCTGGTGACAGAACTGAAATTGAACCTAGTTATTATTTCAAGTCATTGTTTTTTTCATTATACAAAGGGCATAGAAAAGTCAAAAGAAGAAGTTATTATAAGTTGTTTTACTATAATGTAGAACTAAACTCATTGGTTAAATTGTTTTCACATGTTTTCCCTATAAAATCAAAATAAAAAACCAAACAGACCAAAAAACCCCACTATCATGCAAAAGAATCCTACAACTTCATTTCCCAGTAGCATTGTGGGACCAACAAAATCGAACCTTGCCAAGCACGCTCAAGTATTTCTTAGTGTTTGGTGATTGCAAAACTGGATTTCATTTGGATCTCTTTACATTTGGCACCAAAATGATAACTTGAAAGATCAAGAACAAAGATGTATGCTTGTGTGGCATTTGCTTTACTTGGCTAAAGGAAACCAGGTACAAAGGTATATGCTCTCTTAACTCTTTCTCTACTCTAAGAAGTTCTCAGAAATTTGAAAGGAAGTCCTACAGTGATTTCTTTGTTACTTATGACTTGAATGCCAGCAGGGAGGGGGTGTGTGTTTGTGTGTACATGCATGTGTGTGTGTGTATACACATGCACAGATGTGTATTTTGCAAACATGTATGCTTTCATCTCTTCTTTTTTTCTCCCCCTGGGACTTCTCCTTCCAGATCATGGATAACACAGTGCCAGATTCCAGTTTTAAAGGAAAGGCAGGAGAGTGAGGGAAACCAGAAAACAACTACTAAAGTGGTTTCTGGTCCATAGTCTCGAATAACGCACTGAACTCTTCATGGAACAGCAGCCCATTGCTTTCTCTTCAGACTTGCTCTCATGGTTTATTCCTCCTCAGAGTCAAGCATTATTTCTAAGTTTCTAGGCCCCTGGGTAATATTATTCCTACATCCCCTCTTGCTTGGTGGCCCTGAGTACTGGCACATACATAAATCTCTAAGCTCACATGGATTCCCTTTATGGGATAGGGATAGGTGATTTATACATTTATCATATGCTAGAACTTCTTTCCAAACATTTCAAAGATGAGTCAAAAGTAAACACCTGTATAAATAAAAATATGTGTATTTTGAGGAAAATTGTCTCATGTCTAACTCAAAACAATAAGAACTGTCATCTAAGAAATCCTGTTGTCTAAAGCACTTGCAGAATTTTCCCATCATATTTAATGAATCTCATATTTTGCCAAGGATTAAACTCTTGATATATTTGAGATTGCATGGTAAATCTGTGCCCAAAGACTTTCAACACTTTCTTTAACTGGGACAAATGCCTTCCTGTTCTGATACTTAATCTACATTTAATCCAATCTGTATTTTATTACTATCATCCTTAGCCATCCAATTCCACCTTTAATTTCCATTTCCCAATCTCTATCCTATTACTAGCCTTTACCTAGATCAAGAGAATGCCCTGTAGGGATACTTTTGTTGACATAAATTGAGAGAAAAATACTCCGAGTTAAAATGATTACCTCTGTCCACGCCAGGCTACCGGATATAATCAGTCAAGTGCCCACATGGATTGCTAGTATCCAAAGTTATGTATGAAGAGCTGATCCATCTCTTTAAACTGTGTGTTATCCTTCCTTGTAGGTGGAATTACTGCCCTCAGTTCACCTCCAGATACTAAGATATTTCTAGGATCCTCTGGAAAGTCAGATGATTCTGTGCCTTTACCTTGCTGTAGGTGTGATTGGCCCGCAAACATAAGACCCCTTTGAACACATTGGAGGGACAAATGCCAGATGCCTAAGGTGCCACAGATTTCTCTTTTGAGAGTCTTGGAGTCTGCCTTCCTCAATTAACCGCTCACAACACCTTCATTGTATACCACTGAGCAAGCACTTGCGAGACGGTGTTGCTTCTGGGTTTCCAGACATGTGTCATTTCCACCGCATATTTAGTAGCACATAACTGCCTGAAGTGGGGAGGCCGGAATGTGAGGCATGTCTCACAGCGGAGTAGGGTTTTTATTTAAAAAAAAAAATATCACTCAACTGCTAATGGAAACGTCAACCTCCCGGCCCTATTCTTAAAAATAAATAAATACAAGGAGTTCCCCGTGTGAGAGGCACATTAGGGACGCAAGATATTCATTTCCATGAAGTCACTCACAGCAGGCCTGTCTGGAAAAATGCTTTCATCTTCTGCAAAGGAAGGGGGGGGGAGGATGTATAGCCAGAAGGTTTAAAGACCAAGGCTCTGAAGTAGAGTGTGAAGTGGGAAAAGCGATCTTTTAGTCAGGTGAGTTTAGGCCAAACCAGATTAATTTCTACACTTCATCTCATTGTGTGCTACACAGAAACCAAAGAATTATGATTGGTGGAAGAGAAGCCTCTGGTGGTCAAACTGGGTATCTCACAGTCCTGCTGTTCCTATGGGGACCCCAGGGGTGAAAGAGGGCGGTTGAGGTAGTGGGGTGCCACATTGCTTGGGCCAGGACAGCTCTGATCTGCATCATGGATTGTGGTCTGCTTTAATTCATTTAACACATATCATTGAGCATCTACTACTACGATGTGCTGGGCACTGTTCCAACTATGGTGACATGGTAATGATCTAGATACACATGGCCTCATGGGGCCTGTGGTCTGTGCATGGTTCTTTGTGGGCTGGTGGGAGGTGTGTGAATAGGGAGTTTCTACTGTTAAAATCCTGAGTGGTGTTCCAACATGCTCATTTTAAGGATGAATAAGCTGACGCTCAGAGATAGAGTCCTACGGCTAATTAGCTGAAGAGTTGATGACAGAATGTAGAGGCCTTGACTTACACTCCAGTGCTATTCCTTCCCAGTTCAAACAGGAAGAGAACAAAGTTTAAAAATTGGAAATTTGCTCAGCTAGAGAGGATGTGAATTTTGGTCCATGAACTTCCCCTGACACGGTTTTATCTCCATTTCTATCATCTTGAGTGCTCTGTTCAAGATGCAGTCAGGGCTGTACATCCACCCAACCTTGTACATGAGGAAGATTAGATGCACAGCCTTGTCCCTCCCAGACCAATGTCTCCGTTTCCCTTCTGAGGGGAGGTCATCTGGCTGCAGTTTATCCCAGGGGAGCCCTCATCAGTCCCCCTCCATCCATGTGGCCCTACTACACAGTCATCCCTGTGAAATTGCTGGGACTCTCTTGCATTCTCGCTGAATTGCATCACTTCCTTCCTTCCTTTCTTGTATGAACAGGCAACACTTTCTCTCCAGCCCCCATCCCAGCCTGCTCGTTCTCCCAAACCACTGACTTTGCCTCTTTCCCCTTTCCTCTCTATTTTCCCTTGAGGCTATGTTACTGTATTGTATAATGCTGAAAACTAGAAGAGAGGTAGGATAAAATTCCGTTTATTTCTCTTTTGATTTTGTGCTTCTGCCTTGTTCTCTCATTCTCTGCTTAAGATCTCTCACCCTCTTCTAATTTAGAGTTCAGCTTTAGTCCTGGTCACTTGACCTGCCTGTTGTGTGTCTCTCCCCCTTCACAGCATCTGTGATCCTGTCTCCTGGCAAAGTTAGCTCTGCTCAGGCTCACATAAAGAAAGGCGACCTGCAATGTTTGCAACTCAGGATGTGGAGAGCTCCTTACTCAGCCAGCCCAGACCTTGACCTGCTAGGAAATGTGGCACAGAGAATTGCTGGTCATGATCCCACACTGTCCTCAAAGATCCTGTGACACACTCAGCATCCTGTTCTGGGAAGCTGCCTGCACATTAGCTCACACATCTCTATCCTCAATGGAAGGGAAGCAAAAAGCAGCCTGCACCTACTAAAGATCTTTTCCTGAACTATTTCTTTGTGCAGCACTGTTTCTTTATTACAGCAGCAAACCAAAATGTTGCCTGTTTGGTTTTGAAAAGGTTTTTTTTTTTTTTTTTTTTTTAATGCAGACTAACATACTGAATCTTTCCTTGCCCTCTAACCCTACAGGTCAGGTTCTCTGTAAGATTTAATGACACAGTTTATGGAAATCACACTCTGTGACTTATTCATCTCTTTTGTATTTTTCTGCATCTGAATTGAGTTACTGGAGGCTGAAGGCAGCAGCCTTGGCCTATCTGCCAGCACCATTGTGAAGAAGGCAGAAGAGAAGAGAGTTGCAAGAGAGCCTCAGAGTTAAATTTGCAAATGAGGATAATGTGATATTATTAGAACAAGAGCCTTGGGAAAGTTTTCAATTTAGAGAGCGATGCTATAGAAATACACACACATTCTCTTCTAGCCCCAGTTAGGATCAATGATTGTGTGGGGTCTGAATAAGTGTGCATGGCATTAGGGCTGTTTTCTATGTTAAGCTGGTAAGCTAGTCAAAGACCAGATATTTGACCCTGGCTTCAAGTGACCTCTGTGTTCCAAACAGCTGAACTGATTCCAGTAAGACAGAAGTCAAGAGTGGGAAGGATTAGAGCTGTTTTGTTTTGGAAGAAATGATAGGGAATTTTCAAATGGATTAGGTTTTGATCCTCACTTCTGAGCTGAGAGAGTAATGTCCCACAGTGATAAAGTGCCCTTAAACACCACGTCTTCTATCTCCTTGGGGCAGTTTATTTTCCATTACGCCAAACCCCGAGTCATGTGGTGTCTCTTTCTTCCCACAGAGCCTTGGCATCTTCTCCTTCACGGTAGGGGGCATCTCTAGCAGACTGAAGTGTTGCCTTCATACGTCATGTGATGTCACAACAATAAGGTCACACTTATTATTTACTGTAGACAGATCATGAAGGACCTGTGGTTGAGACAGTGGATTATTACCCACCTGAAAATGCAAAACAGTTTTTTCCAATGTGGAAAAAAATTCTTACGAAATGCCAGTGTTCTATCAGAGGACACGTTCCATTCAAGCTGTTCTTACTGTATCCTGGGCAGGCCTGTCCAGTCCTGGGAGGGGGACCTAGTGACTGGATGGACACGAGGTTCTGAGCCTTTAGGCTAAACAGCCCTCACAGGTGGTTAGGAGAGTATTGGATTTTTCCTAAGCAAAGAGAAGCGGTACTGAAGTGAGCAGTGCTTTTCTTGCTCAACTGTTCTCTGACAATGTTTAGACATGCGGGCATGCAGGGCAATGCTGTGTATGGCTGCCTTATCCATGTTCCCAAGTGCCTACAGAACATATTGTGTCTTCAACCTTCGACCTCTTTCTATCTCCCAGCATGCTGCGCATAATGTAGATGTGTTGAATTGGACTGAGCCTCAGATCGGTTCACTCTTTCTATTCAATCTACTGATTTACTTCCTTTTATAGTCTAGTGAGTTCAGTACTATTGACTTTGGGAAAAAAAAAAAGGATGATAGTCATTCTCAATAAAGTCATCAAAGACTGGTTTTTCTGTTGTTGTCAAAGAGGCAACTTTCACTGCTTATCTAGTTCCCTTGGTTCTTCTGCAGCACTTAAAAGTTTAACCAGGCCCTCCTTCCCAAAGCTGTGTCCCTCTGTAGTCTGTGACAGCGCTTTCATAGATACCCCAATTGACTTTCCTCTGTAGACTGCTCTCATGCTTCCAGTAGCTCCGGGAAAAAGCTCAGAAGTCATCCTGGATTTCTTTCTCTCACAGATGACATTCAATATATCAGAATTTCTGTTTGTTCTCCCCTAAAAATATATCTATAATATGCCAGTGTTTGCCACCACCACTGCTACTAAGGCCTAGCCACCATCCTGTCTTGCCGGGACGGTCATGCGTGCCTTCTGGGGGCCTCTCTGAAGCCCTTGCCCTGAAAGGCTATTCTGACAGCCGGCAGAGTGGGCCACTTGAAGCCTAACCAGATCATGAAACATCTCTCCTGAGAACCCTCCTCATATGAGGAGGAGGGTTAGGCTTCTCATCTAACTCAGAATAGAAGTGAAAGTTGTCCCTGTGGCTTGCAAGGCTTTCCCTGCTTTGGTCCCTCTTCCTTGCTCACTTGGCCCTAGCTTACTCCCCTTTGCTGAGTTTCCCAGCACAGAGGGTGGGTGGGCTCCTGCCTTGAGCCTTCCTCACTTTCTGTTCCTGCACGTGCAGTGCTCTTCCTCAGCCACGTATGCGGTTTGCTTCCCTATTTGCTTCCAATCCTTACTTAAACAGTCAACTTCATAATGAGGCCCACCCTGATCACTGTCTGAACACCCACATTCTACTCCTTCCTCCTCTCTTTTCCTTGAACATATCATTATTACAAATTCAAATATGCTTTTTCTGGTTGTTTTCTTTTCCCTCCATTTCCTATCAGCTCTAAAAGAACAGGGACATATAATTATTGCCATCACTTTTGTCTATTGATGTGGTATTTGTTCTAGAGAAAGATGCTCCGTAAGCATTTTTTGAGTGACTAAGTGGCTGAATGTTGGTGTTTCCCAGGGTTTTCTATCTTTTCTTACATCACTGGGCAATCATTTCATGTTTAAAATCAGTTATCTGCAGATAACACTCCATGGCAGATTTCTCCTTGGAGCTCCAGACACTTAAGCTTAAACTGCCTCCTAGACATTGCTCTTGGCCTTTGCATTCACTAGGACTCTCTCCTACAAATGTCTTAAGCATGTTGACTTGCATAACTGAAAAGTCCCGTTGTACGACTGTCTTCAGATGTGGCAGAAAGCAGGGGTCACACAATGTTATGAAAACCTACTTGTTCTTGCTTCTCTAGATTGTCTACATTCTTAGTTTCTGCTGCTGCGGGGGGGGCGGGGGCAAGATGGCTACAGTAGCTGCATTTGCATATTCTTATGACTTTAATTCCCATGCAGAGGAGAAAGCCTGTTTTCCATAGGTCCTGAAAATTCCTCATATTCAAACCCTAACTGGACTAGCATAGAGCATGTGGATCCCAGCCTCCCTCACTCGGCCATCAGCAACACAGACGACACACATTCACACACACACACACACACACACACACACACACTCCCACGTCACTTTGGCCATTGGCTGCAGCCCTGGCTCTGATCTGGATCACATGCTGTACTCTTGGGGGCAACCTTGCCTTTTCACATAAACTGGGTATTGTGGAGGGATCCTCAAATGAAAATCAGCAGTAGTTTTCAGCAGAAGGGAACAAGGATGCCAAAGATTTTCCCTGTCTTGGAGTTATTATCATCTAGCTGCTCAGTCATTATGAGGTCTTGGTTCCTTTCTCCTCTTTATATCCACCATATCACTTTTGTATAGAGATTATAATTCCTTAATATACTTTAAATCTATCCATGCCTCCTCCTTAGCATTCCTACCATGGAGGCTTCCATCTTTTACTTTGTGCCTGGATTGCTATGAAAGCCTTCAAAATAGTGCCTCTCTTAGAGCCATTCCAATGCATTCCCTCTCTATTCAGAAGAAACTTTGCCAAAATGCAGGAATGATCGCCCTGCTTCCCAATGTCCTTTGCTGGAATTCACTCATTTTCCTTGTCACCTTGTCATAGTGTAGAAGATACTTTTTTTTTTAAAAAAGGTTTACTTATTTATTTTAGAAAGAAGGGGACGGGGAGACAGAGAGAGAGAGGGAGAGAGAGGGATAGGGAGAGAGAGAGAGAATGAACAAGGGGAAGGAGCAGAGGGAGAAGGAGAAGCAGACTTCCCACCAAACAGGCAGCCTAATGCAAGGCTCAATCCCAGGACCTTGAGCCCATGACCTGGGCCAAAGGCAGATGCTTAACTGCCTGAGGCACCCAGGCGCCCCTAGGAGACACTTTTGAAATCTGACTCTAACTGGCCTCTGCAGCCTCTGTGTTGAGTTCAAAGCTCCTGCACTTGTGCCAGACCGAACCATCTGCTAGTCTCCACATGTGTGTGTGTGGGGGGGCTTTCTCACCTCTGTCTTTGCTCTCACTCACTGCTTAGCCTGGAAATCTCTTCTCTTTGCTCTCTACACCTTCACCAGGGTAGAACCATCTGTCTTTAAATATTAAAGAAATATTTGAGAGCACCTACTGCATACCAACTTTTCCCAACTGCCTCACAACTAGCCTAGGTGTTCTTCCCTGCCTCCCTTGAGTTGAGATTAGTTGTTTATTAGTGTGTCTCTCTGTTTAACTCTGAGCTCTGTGAGGAAGCCTATTGTTTCTCAAGTATCTAGCACAATGCTTGGCACACAGTAGGCACTCAAGAAATGATTACTAAATAAGGAAATAAAATGTCAAATAACCAGCAGGTAATAGGAGGTGTCTAAAAGCATTTTCTCTACTGAGCAAGTACATTATAAAAGGATCCAATAAAAGCTGTGCTGCTTTAATGATTCATTTTCAAGAGCCAAGTCCTTTTGAGATTATGTTCACTGGAGAGTAATGGAGACAGATAATGAACACCTTACAATAGATTGAGGATCATTCATTTGATCTGAGATTTGAGATTTTGCTTATTGGGCAATAGTCATATCTCCCTACCATTTATATTGCATTTGTTACTTCTTTCAAAAAATGTGTGCATGTGTGTTTTGATAATGGGAAATGGAATACTAAATGTCTGGAAATATGGGGCCAATGAGAATTGACCTTTATCCTGGATCATTTTAAAGCCCCAGAAAATTCCAAGTCAAGGGTTCAAAATCATGCTTTCCCTAAAAATTGCTAATAAAGATTAAACATTTACAGAGAAATGTGCAATCAGTATAAATCATTGTTTCTGTGGGTAGCCTGTTTACGACCACTTTGTACACAAACAGCAGCATTGTTCTATGATTGGTAGTCAGTACACTAGCATTCCAAGAAAATGTCCAAACAAATTCTTCTATGGTGATGTGGAAAGAACATCATTTCTTCAGAGGCGCCAACACAGTGCAGAAATCCCTTCTTTGAGTGTTTATATTCATCATTGATGAAAACTGATGTTTACTTGCTGCCATTTGAATTATTACAATTGCAAGACAAAGTTCATGAACTTTCTGTCATATTTTAACCAAATACTGAAGTATTTCCTCATCTTCTCAAGCCCAAAAAATGATAACCATGCCATTGATAAAAGACAAAACAAAACAGGAAAATCAATAGAGGTATATGAGACTTTGTTTTAAAAGAATCAGTCTTATTAGTTCATCTTAATATACTGTTGAGCACAAGATTTTTGCTCAGAAAGAGGCCTGTGCATTAAGCTAAGCCAGAAAAACAAATTTACCAGGAATATATTTATTTCTAGTTTATAATATATGTTCTTTGGAAATTTTCCAATGAAGAAAGATGATTAGGGTACAATAAATACCAAGACCTGGCATCCACCATGAGATGGCTTGGAAAGCAGAAACCAAGCCGTATAGCAACAGAAGTAGCAAAGATGACTATAGCCGAAACCCAAATGACAATTATTAAGATGGATGCAAAGAGGGGTGACTGAATTATTCATCTTTCTCATAATCCCTGTCTTCCCAGATAATCACCACATTCATTAGTGTCATTTTGAATACAAAAGTATGCTGTGGGGTTTTTCTTGATGATAAAAAGGCTCCTTCATTTTTCACTTTCCCCCATTGTTGGGTATTCCAATCTTTCTGGGAATCTGACTCTGTAAATCGTTCCTTATCTTATGCTAGGACATGTAGGACAAGGATGTCCTTTCTGGGCTGTTGATCTTGGTAGTTAACTCAATTGTCTTGGGTTGCCCTTTTTCAATTACAGATGGTGCCTCTTAATTCATTCTAGTACAGAAAATACTAGAATTTGATTTGGCTCAGAGAACAACTTGATATAGAATTTAGGCAAAGTGCAAATACACTAGTTAAAATATTATTTGGTTCATCATTTAAATAATTTTAAGTGTCCCTTTTAAAGAACAGGTCTGTTGTATATACTGAAGTATAATACTGACTGTCATTGGTGGAGGGATTACTATGCATTGAGCACTCTACTAAGAGATTTATTTCCACAAATCATGAAATCTTGTTTAATGCCATTTAAAAGGAGCCAGTTAAATTATTTAATTGAAATGAAAATATTTTAGAACTACTTTATTAAAAATATAAAAAAAGAAAAGACATAAGTGTGCCTAACTTTATAAAATGTTAAGAGTAATTTTAAGTCTGTATTGCTTTGTTCTATGAAAATTTTACTATCGTTTCCAGGCTTGGATTGCTTTAACAAAATGTAATCTGAATCTAATCAATTTCCAAAAGAATTTCATAAAACAGAAAAATAGGGAAAGCATTAATGAAGGACAAATAATAGGTACCTCAAGGCAATATTTTCTGCTTAAGGGATATGTATGAAAATGCTATAAATGAAAGAACTGTATAATTTTTAATTTGTGATTTTTAATATTTAAAATTTTTCCTCTTTAAATAGTTCTCAACAGAATAGGAATGCTGTGTCAATGATGGTATAGTTTGTTAGGACTGAGACCCTCCACAGTGATTTGGCTCAGAGAACTACTGAATCCAATCTTTCACTTAACTTCTGAACCAGGAGGATGAAAGGCATGCTGACACAATCTCAAATTCTTTAAATCTATTATCCTAACTATTATTTTTGCTTTGTGATGAGAATTTAAAAAAATTATGTGTATACTTCACAACTTGGTTGCCATTCTCATTCAAAGAAGAGCAAAAAGTACATGTAACTACGGCATAATGTATTAAACTTGGGTTTGAAAACACAGGAATATATATATATATATATATATATATATATATATATATATATATATATATATACCAGCCCCCAAATAGCAGGAAATATTGATATCTAGGATACTTAAAAGAGTGACTTATAGATTTTCTAACTTTTATCATGCATGGAGCCTGAATAAGTTTCAATTGTACTCTAACAACTGCTCCAAGAAAAAGCATCCAAAAGAAGAAAAGCTGTTCCTATGTAGTCTTAGTTGGGTCTTCTAGGTGCAGAGAATAGTTTAACTATGAGGAACTGATCACATGAATTCCGAAGCATACGTTCTGTGCAGTGGTTCACTATTTTCTCTTACAGAGAATACCAGGAGCATTTTCATGTAATCTCTTACATACCGCTCAACAATACATGTGATCATTTACCTGTTTCCTTTTAATAATGGGAAAAGTAGTGGAGTGCCAAGAGTGAAACAAGGCAAAGCTGGGGGGAGTTGCTAATGCATGCTTTCTTCATTCCTCTGAGCTATAAAGTGGCTCTTCATTGAGCAGTCATCCATGCAACGTGGTGCTGTCTGAGGGAACAGGGTCAGCTCCAGATCATATCCTGCTCTGGAGCACAGCACTCCTTTCCCTTCTCCCTGCCCACAACCAACCTCTCTAACCAGGCAATTTTTGAGCACTACCCTGGCAGTACAGCTACAATACCATTGAGTAACTCAAGTGAGTGGGTCTCAGTGTGCCAAGATTCTTCACCTTTTAAACATTGATTACTGTGCTGATTTCATGGCTATTTGGTGTGAATTGTATGTGTCAGCAAATTGTAAATATGATGGCGGGGCGGGAGGGAGAAAATTTGGTAGAAACCATCAGTGACAAAAAGAAGCAGCTCATGAGTCTTGTAGATGCTTCCTACTCTTGTGCTGTGATTTACCAGTTTTTGGTTTTGGTAGATTAAAATGTTTTTGATTAATTAGTAAAGGACTAATAGTCCTTTGAGGATTAATTAGTCCTTGTATTAGTCCAGTGAGGATTTCTAGGACTTGGCTAAAGAAATCCACTAAGTTGCATGCTTTTAAGTCTAAGGATGGCATCTTCTGTTTGAATTTTCAGTGCCTACCAAAGAAACTGGCACATGGTAAGAGCTTCAGTTTTTTTTTCAATGAATCAATAAAAAGGAATAAAAACTAGAGTGTGGGAGTAGAAGTATACATACAAGGAGTTACATATACTTGTTAATATCAAATCAAGCTCTTTAAATTGTGTATCTTTTAATAAATAATTCTAAAAGAAGTACAAATATAAACAACTCTAAGAAGGTGTCCCACAAGAATCTTCTTCACTGAAAGGGGAACACTTATTGAGGGTCTTTATAAAATACTATAGAAATATTCTTTCAAAATGAATTACTTAGAAAATGGTTTGTAGAAATGAATATAGCAAATATATGTCAAAATTGCTTAATTATTCTTAGCCATAGATTCTTACAGAAATAGAACAAGTCAAATATTCCCTAGAGACACTTTGCCTTATCTGTCCTTCTGTATATGCATTTACTGTGCAATATATATTTTGATAGCATTACAAATCCTGAAACATCTTCTGTGAATTTAACTCCCTAAAGTTCTTGAAAATTATTTAAAGTTCTCTAGTTTTGGAACATTAGAGGCATAAATCTTAAATAGGTGACTCCTAATGATAAAAGATGAATTTATATAAACCTAAATTGCCTCTGCTGTAGATCTTTTGTGTGTGAAGTAATATACAATTTGACCAGAAGATGGCAGCATTCTGAAAGAAAAAAAGAAACAAACGAAAGCAAACCTCAAAATAAAAAGCAAGATACTGCAACTACCTTGCTTTATATTATTCAAAGTTTTAATGATGACGTTACTTTTACTAGTGTTAATCTTTTTTTCTTTTTTTTGGTATATTATCCTTTTTCAAGGTGTAAGTTGCCCTCATTTTAAGAAAAATAACTTAGTGGTTGTAGGAGCCTACCTGTACTATCTTGTCACCAAAGAAGAAAGTCCTTTGAAAGATCCAACAATCATCTGAAGGCTACAGAATTTTAAGTCAGTGGCATATTAATTTTCTGTTGGAGTAAAATATAATATCTGAAAATAATATATTTAATAACCAAACTTATGATCAAAGAAAAGATTACATGTGTTAGAATTTTTCTCCAATGAATCTTTTTGGGGTGGAGAACATATTTTTTGGGTGGGGGGTGGTGGAGAACATTCTTATGCATTGTGAAATACATTATATAGAAATACAATTTAAAAACATGAAAAGTTTCATCCATGGAGAAAAATATATATTATATATATTTTATATATTATATATAGTTTATTATTTACAAACCCTTCAAAGCAATGTGCTCTTATCTTAAATCTATTTTAAATTTAACATATATTTTTTGTTTATACCAATACTGAAAGTTCTTTCTCAGCTGGCAAGAGGAATAGGGCTTCCCTTAGGTGCCAACTGACTGACAACTTTAATTGAATTAATTTAAAAAGATGCACAGGGGAGCCTATAGTCGTGTCCTTGTAATGCCCCTTTTAATTTATACAGCAAACAGAATCATGGATAATCTAATGTGACAATATCTTTTAAACCAATTAATGAATAACATCTACTCTGTGTAACTCAGAAATATGCTAGGAATAAATGTGGAAAAATAATAAATATATGACATTAACAGTAATAAAATATTGAAATGATTTTTAATTTGTATCTCTAGCTTTTAAGTGGCATTATATAGTTTTTTTGCCATATATGCAGTAATTTTTAAACAATATTTTATTTATTTATTTGAGAGAGAGACACACAGGGGGCAGGACTGGGGGCAGAGGCAGAGAGAGAAGGAGAAGCAGGCTCCCTGCTCAGTGGGGAGCCTGATGTCTGTCTTGATTCCAGGACCCCAGGATCGTAACTTGAGCTGAAGGCAGATGCTTAAACAACTGAGCCACCCAGGGACTCTATGCAATATTATCTGGTTTGATCACAATATTGTGATGAAAGTTTTCAGAAATTTTGTAAGAAAAAAAATGGTTTTGTATTCTATTGTCTCCAAAAGTTTAAGAAAAATAGTCCTTAAGCCTAAGTCTAAATCTAAGCATGTATTCTTGGAACCTATTCCTGCTGTCCATGCAGCAACTAAATCAGAATATTATCATCGCTCCTCCCCTGGAGCCAACCTGACCTAATTCCCTCCACTCATGCCTATCTGACCATTTGAGACCTGGTAGGAGTACTTATTGCTAAAATCAATCCTTCTTCATCCCCAGAAGCTGCTGAAGCTCCTAGATCTCAGCCCCAAATTGAACTTTCAGAACTTTTGGCCAGATAGAGCCCATCCTTTGTCATAGGCCTTTTCCTCATTACACTTCCCCTAAAAATCTGACTTGTGTAGAAGGATGTTTCTTTAGCTCTTATTGGAGCTGAAGAGGAAACCAGGCCCCATAAAGATTATACCATGTAGAACACAAATTATAAAAAAGTTTAAGTCTAGGCAAATTGATATTTTATTCTCCCTGCAGAAATACTATGATTTGCTATTATCTCTGTCATTATCATTTTAATCGTTCAAATTTGTTAATCTATGTTTTGCCTGTAAGTCAACATACAAATTATTTTATGATGTTTTAACACATTACCTTATCAGCATGTATTCCAACAGTGGATTTAAGGAAAACCAATTTTTAAATATCCCCCCGCCCCCTTCGGGGTATATAAACTCTACATTTAGCAGGTCAATTAAGGAACTGAAGGGTGGTAGTCAACCAACTTTGGGTAGTATGTACCTTATCTTTAGTCCTGTCTGAATACAGTTTTAGTGAATGATTAAAAACAAAACAAAACAAAACAAAAAACTACCATAACCTTGAATCTGTGATTTTATCTCCCTCAAAGTGTTTTTAATCTCTCAAATGGCAGCAGAGAGCAAATGTGTTCCTGGCACACCTGTTCACAGCCCAGGACACAGATCTCTGTGATAGGGTATTAAAATTGAGGTTTGGACCTAAACTCTAAGGTGACAGATTTCATATCAAACTGAGTTGTGATAAAGACAAAAATGTAGAGGTTGTAACAAATATTTTGAGGAGAATGTATCAGAGAACACTGACTTACCCCCACCCCACAAAGGATAGAATAGAATCAGGAATAAGTGACTTGGGGAAGAGAATTTAGTTTGCTATGAGTCCTCCCCTACATCTTGCCCTACAGAGAAGTGTTAGTAAATAGGGTGTCTGCTCTCATTTCAAGGCTGGTTAAACCGACTTCAAACATACCCTCCAGACATGGAAAGTCTGATATGTGTCCCTGCAGCACGGGGGACACAGGAAACTGATCTGGCCTGATTGGGCTCCCTAGCTGGTGAGGAGTCAAAGGAGATGGGCTGTATTAGTATCAGCTGGATTCCTAGATTTTTCAGGAAAGGCAGTATTAGTATTTCTTATGGATCCGAGATATATGCATGGCTTAATTAGAGGACTGACTAGAGGTATAAACAGGTTTCAGCCAGGAGAAGATAAAAGCGTCTGCATTCCTGGGGTCTGTAAAAAAAACCTAGATGACCTGCAAAATTAGAAATATTTATATTCCTATATAAAGAAATTCCTGCATTAAGGGAATTAGAGATGTGGAAGCTAATCTCCAAGATGGTTCCCAGTGATCTTTGCTTCCTGGTACACATGCCCTGGAGAGTCCCCTCCCACGCCGATTAGTATTGTATAATCAAAAGGAAAACAACAGATATATTGGTGTGTGACTTTCAAAACCAGTTCATAAAAAGCATTGCAACTTCTGCCTTGGTCTCTTAGATTTCTCACCGTGGGGAAAGCGAGCTGCTATGGTATGAAGAAACTAAGGCTGTCTCATAAAGAGACCCACGTGGGGGAAAAGCCAGTTTGCCAACCAATGATTAAATGATAATTAATCATTTTTTTAATAATAAATTTATTTTTATTGGTGTTCAATATGCCAACATACAGAATAACACCCAGTGCTCATCCCGTCAAGTGCCCTCCTCAGTGCCAGTCACCCATTCACCCCCATCCCCGCCCTCCTCCCCTTCCACCACCTCTAGTTCGGTTCCCAGAGTTAGGAGTCTTCCATGTTCTGTCTCCCTTTCTGATATTTCCTACCCATTTCTTCTCCCTTCCCTCCTATTACCTTTCACTATTATCTATATTCCCCAAATGAATGAAACCATATAATGTTTGTCCTTCTCCGATTGACTCATTTCACTCAGCATAATACCCTCCAGTTCCATCCACGTTGAAGCAAATGGTGGGTATTTGTCATTTCTAATGGCTGAGGAATATTCCATTGTATACAGAGACCACAGCTTCTTTATCCATTCATCTTTCGATGGACACCGAGGCTCCTTCCACAGTTTGGCTATTGTGGACATTGCTGCTAGAAACATCGGGGTGCAGGTGTCCCGGCGTTTCGTTGCATCTGTATCTTTGGGGTAAATCCCCAGCAGTGCAATTGCTGGGTTGTAGGGCATCTCTATTTTTAACTCTTTGAGGACCCTCCACACAGTTTTCCAGAGTGGCTGATTAATCATTTTGGAGGAGATCTTCCACTCCTTGCCAACACCTACCTGCACCTTCATGAGAGACCCTATACTAGAACTGCATGAATAGGCTACTCCTGAATTTCTAGTATATGGAAACCATGATACATTGATTACTATTGTTTTAAGCCACTGAATTAGGGTTGATTTGTCACGCAACAACAGACAACTAATAGATTTTGGTACTAAGGATTGGGTGCTACTATAACAAAAAGATGTAAAAAAAATGACAAAATGTGGGAGTAGCTTTGGGATTAGGTGGCAGGTGAATGTTAGCTGGACTTGAGGAGAGTGCTTTTGACACCAAAGATACTGTTAGCACTAGCTGAATAGCCTTTGAGGAGGCTTTCGGTAAGACCTTAAAGAAATATTATTAGAAGAAAAGAATCATTTTTATTTAGTGACAGAAAGTTTAGGAGTATAGTTGTGGTGGTGCTGTGGAAAGCAGAAAACGTGTAAGGTATTTAGTGATCTGGCAAATGAGATTTCCAGGCTGGATTAAAGGCATTGCATGAGTTCTTGTTCCTTATACTAAAATGTAAAAAGAGGGAGAAAGACTTCTTCACAGGGTCTCCAGACAATAAATGATACTAAAGTTAAGAAATTGGGCAGCCCGAGTGGCTCAGCAGTTCAGCCCAAGCCTGATCCTGGAGACCCAGGATCGAGTCCCATATCAGGCTCCCTGCATGGAGCCTGCTTCTCCCTCTGCCTGTGTCTCTGCCTCTCTCTCTCTGTGTCTCTCATGAATAAATAAATAAAATCTTTTTTTTTTTAAAGAAATGGTTTCAGGGTAAGATCAAATCAAGGTTCAGCCAAGAAAATATACCTAAAGATAAAATTCTTTGCCAAAGTCTCAAAAATATTTAAAACAATGCCTCAGAGAATTGTCCACACAAAAAGGTCACTAGGGATGTTTAGAAGGTACATCACACATCCTCTACATTAAACAACAGGAGTTTTAAGAATCATCAGGGCATGCCTCTCAGAAGCCTCAGTAGGAGTCTGAGGTAGGGAAAGACTTATCGTGAGGAGATTTGTATTTTGGCTCTGTCTACTGGAGCTCTAATAGGACACATAGGAGATGCACAAAATTTCAAAGAGATTGCACTAGCAGAAACACCTTCATCTCAGATCAAAAGATTCTGACAGTGCAGAACCAATG
This sequence comes from Canis aureus, assembly GCF_053574225.1. Classification (NCBI taxonomy): domain Eukaryota; kingdom Metazoa; phylum Chordata; class Mammalia; order Carnivora; family Canidae; genus Canis; species Canis aureus. The sequence continues at coordinate 29,958,416 of NC_135625.1, read as the reverse complement.
CAGGGCTTTGGAACTTCCAAACTCTATAGGCAGAGACCAAGATGAGAGTTTCTTTCAGATACTGAACTTATTGGAAACCATGAAAAATAATAATAACTATTATTGTAGGCCACAAAGTTTAAATATGCTTTGTTACATAGCTACAGAAAACTGATAATAGCAGGTAACAGTTTCTCTTACAGACTCATAGGCATTCATGTGCACCCAGTGAGAACTTTTCTGTTTTCCTTGTCATCCCACCTCTCATTTCACAGCTGCTAGCTAGTGATGTATCTGGTGAGAGAGGAAGGAAAAGGAAGCTGAACTCCCACTCCCAACCTTCCCTGGCTGCAGGCAGACTAGGAGAGAGAGGAGCCTTACAGGTAAAGGAAGATTGCAATGTTGACTATTGCAGAAATTAAACCTTCTCATTTCTAATTCATGAATGCTATGTTTTGGGATTTAAAGTGATGGTATGGGATCCCTGGGTGGCGCAGCGGTTTGGCGCCTGCCTTTGGCCCAGGGCGCGATCCTGGAGACCCAGGATCGAATCCCACATCGGGCTCCCGGTGCATGGAGCCTGCTTCTCCCTCTGCCTGTGTCTCTGCCTCTCTCTCTCTCTCTCTCTCTCTGTGAGACTATCATAGATAAATAAAAAAAAAATTAAAAAAAAATAAAGTGATTGTATTATTTAAGAGTGTCTAGTAAGACTCATGGGAGTTTCTGAGTTTTTGTCTAATCAAGGAGGGAGAAAAGTAACTGACTTGGGTATTTGGTGTGGAAGGTATAATAAAAAATTAATTTGTTTGTGATTTCACTCTATTTGGTTGTGCATATTTAGCTAAGATCACATTCCTGGAAAACAGTAAAACAATGCAAAAAATAAAAAAAAGATAATATAACTTCCTTCACTAAAACTTCCTCTGCTAGCATCCTTTGTTTTTCTTTCTTTTCATTACTACCAAAAACATCCTGGAGGTAGGCACACTTAAAATGGGCATATTTTATTGTATGTAAATTATACCTTAAAATAAGGTTGATTTAAAAACTTTGCTTTTTCTCCTCCTCATTCCTACCTCTGCTTCTTTATTCCCTTAGTCAATGACCCCACCATTGTCTTACTTCTTCAAGATGTAACTCTTGAATCCACTTTTAATTTTTTCCTTTTCCTAATCCTTTGTATAAGGTCAATTTCGAAACCCTGTAAGTTCTATCATAAATGGGAAATATGAGTCTTCATTTTTCCTGTTCCTTAGGGTTGTTCCCTCAGGGTCCTAATAATAACTATAATTTGGTTCTTGTTACATCTTTTTATATCCACATGTTTGGGTATCTACTACTTGCACCAGAGAACACACCCATTGAAGGCGAAGGTCATAGCATCTGTGGTGGAGACTGCAGAGCTATTCCCTCTTCAGGGTCAGTGCATCAACTCTCTTGCTGCTGCCAATTTGGGAAATATCCTTTGGGAAATGGCCTTGGGAGCAAGGAACTGCCTCACTCAAAGTTTTATCACTTTCTAGGGGCAGCTTAGGACCAATGATTGGCTGGTGCAAGGATAGAGGTCTAACTCCCTCCCTCACTTTGGGACAACATGGAGAGACACCCAGCTCCAGGGATCTCCATACAATCACCTGAGGCCACAGCTGTTACTGCACTGCAGCTGAAGCAACTCTGTCTTCTATCCAATTTGGCCTTCCTCACTTCCATACATGTCTATCTCTCAGAAACACTCAACAACACAGCTTCTCCAGGCAATTCTTAGTCCCAGAGTCTGATTCCAGAGATTCCAATCACATCCTCTCCCTCCAACACTTTTTTCTTAAGTTCTATTCCAGCGCTTAGCACAGTGGCTTACACATAGCCATAGCGAGTTCTTATAGCTTCTTGAAAAAACAAAGAATTGGGTTTCATGAAATTAATGTTCATAACATTAATAGTATTATAATTCACCTACATTATAAATTAGAATTGCTTTTTAAGGGAGATGTAGGATAATTTTATGAAGACATGAATAGATCAGTTATTACACATGGCTACTAATATTGTTCTATATCTTTTTATTAAAGTAAGGTGTACAAATATCTGATAAATATAAGAAAAGTACAATATTACTAGTAATAAAAAATATCCTGGCAAATATGCAATTCTTTTTTGGTCTATGAAACTACATAAATAAATATTAGAAATGCAGACAAAAATGTATATAGAACTGCCCATATATATAAACACACACACACACATATATATACACACACATATATGTATACTATAAATGTTTTACAAGTAAGGAAATGATTGTAAAATTTTGATACCACAAAATTCCAAATGTAAAAATTAAATACTTAGCTAATATTTCCTTAGGAAATATATCTAAATTAAAATTCTACTAGTTCTGAGTTCTAAATATTCACCTATTTAAAGTTATTTAAAATTCTGACTTTATTCCCCAATAGAAACAAATTAAACAAGACAAACAAACAAAAAAGCAAACAAACATATTCATCTACAACCCGATATTGTGAAGTATAGATTTTGTTTTGTATTTACCACCTTAATGATCTGGGCCAACAGAACCCCAAGCCCAGGCCAAGTCAAATTGTTCTGATTCACACAGAGTCTTCTCCCTCTTACACTTTCTTGTTTCTTATCTCCCAGAGTTCAGGACTCAGTGATGATGAAGCTTTAGGAATGAATACCTTGCCCTTGGAGCATAGGAGTCCTAGGGGCAGCTTCACCACAATGATCTTGGAAATAGAGTAGATATATATCAGAGGCTCTCTGGACACACACAAAAACATTCTTCAACATTTTCTCACTCCTATAGTTTGTTTAGTCTAGGATTTGGACAAAATTTATGCTATGGATTGACCAAAGAAGATCTCATTCATAAAGCCAATATGTAAAAGAGATAAAAGTAAGTAAGTCTGGTTGGGGCAGGTGGAGGAAGGCAGGTGGAGGAAGGCTCTGATTCTCCAGAGCACAGTCTGAACAGCACTGATTTATTCAGTTAGTTTTGCCTGTTTGTATGATTCTCTGCATTTTGCATTATGGATAATTTGGTAAGTGGCCATTTGGTGAATTACTATAATATTTACATACAAAGATAGGACCTTCAAAATGGATCAGCAGAACAACAACAAATAAAATGGATAAAGCAATTTACAGTGAACAGGAAACAATGAGAGTCATTTTCAGGAACATCAACTGATCTTACTTTGAAGGAGTTTACAAACCCAGAATTCATCAGGATTACACTAAGGTGTTAGAATGGAAAGAAAAGAGAAACACTAAAAATGGCAGTGGTGACAATAATGTAAAGAATATGAACTATGGACATAAAAAAAAGAAAACTAGCACATAAAATGTTCATTAAATACCTAGAATAGTCAGGGATATCGATATTTTTCAAGTGATGGTGTTTTAGGACATCATGAATCGAAAGTAAGTAATTCCTTTACTTTCCTATTTTTATTATAAGACTCCAAATGTTTAGATGTGTGATGTTCAGAATACTTAACAACATGGTAGATGTTTATATTTTTTCATTTAGAAATTAGCTATGTGGTAGACAGCTCACCACTAGAGCTAAAGAAGCCCCAACTGTAAACTTCGTGTAACTGCTACTGAATATTCCCATGGAATCCTTGGTTCAACATTTCATCTGACTTCCAACTGTCTATAAGAAGTGAGTGCTGAGACCAACAAATGCTAGGGCTGAAATTAATTATCAATCAAAGTGGAAAAGTTAAAAAAAAAAAGGGGAACGTATTGAATATGTAATTAGAGCTTTGGGACAACGAAGTCTAAAATGAAGAGAGAGAGGACTGTGAAAATGACTTAGTGGTTATTATTACTGCTCAGTGCTATGAATTATATTCTTGGTTGCTGTGATGTGGCATGCTGCTGGCTTGCCATTTTACATTGCCCAGAAATAACTGGAAGTTGTTATTGCTCTTGGACAAAAATATGAGCTGGATTCGAGAAGTAACATCAGCACATGGAAAAACTAAATTTTTCTCATTGTAATGATGATAACACACAAAAGTACTATTCATATGACTAAACCTTAGATTGCAGAGATGATTTTTTATTTTGCCCTTACGGAATTTATTCCATTCAAACTGTTCCATGATCCATAGGTATTCTTTTTCCCCTTACCCCCCTTTTTTAATTTTAGGAATTCTGCTCTGGACAACTAATTAACTAGATTATTATACACTAAACACAAGCAAAATAGAAAAACAATTTTGCCAACTTGAAAAATTCTTTCAATACCATGAACTCAGTGTTTAGTGTTAAGAATCAGTGTATCTGGGTATAAGTTATGCTTATTTTTGACAAAATGAAACTCTTAGGTTCAAAGTGAAAAGGCTGACGTGAGGCGGTCATTGTGGAGATCAAATAACCCATCCCAAATGAGACTGTCATGAATTAATTTGTAAATGCATTGGAAACAGATGACAGTATCTTCAAACACAAGGAATGAGAGAATTTTGAATTTATTTTCAATATAAAAGCAAATAACTATAAAAATGTTGCTATTTTTCAAAGCCCAAGGTTAATGAATTACATATTTATTATTTCAAAATCCAGGATATGTGAATGGATTCCTCTATGCTTTACAATCATAGAATTCTAAGAAATATCTCATTATAATAATCACAGAATGATGTCCTTTTCAAAAACATTTTTTCCAGTTCTTTGGTGGCTCAGTTTTTCTTTAAAAAGCTATAAATTTTGCTTTATTTTCCTTTCTCATAAACAATAAAGATTAGTGAACAAAGACAAATATTTCTTTAAAAATCCACATACTTTAATGTTATTGCTTTTCTATGTCAAAGTAAGATTGCCATATTCAAAAGCATTACAATCAAAGGCATTTTTCTAAGACCATTACATTTTTGCATTTATTAATGGTAAACTGTACTAATTCAATTTTTTTGATGTTTCAGAAGAGGTTTTCTTTTTTTTTTTAAAGATTTTATTTATTTATTTGACAGAGAGAGAGAGAAAGCACAAGCAGGGGTAGCTGCAGACAGAGGGAGAAGGAAAAGCAGGCTCCCCACAGAACAGGAAGACTGATGTGAGGCTGGATCCCAGGACCCTAGGATCATGACTTTAATGATTGAGCCACCCAGATGTCCCTTAAACTTTCTTTAAAATTCAATGTGTGACATTTTTTCCTTTGCTACGCTATTTTCTTTACTTATTATATATGACATTATGGAATACTGTTAAATTCTAATTAATTTTATATATTATCTTGTGTTTTTTCTCCCAGACTTCAGAAAAAAGGAGTATTTGCAGTTCCTCTTTGTAAAAAAGACAGTAATGCTTTATCCCTCTATTTTGTTCTAAATAGTGGACAAGATTAGGGAAAAATACCAGCTGTGTTGAAAATAACGGTTTGACAACCATTTAAACAAAAATATAGTATATAATATAAAAATATAGTATATAGTACCCTGGTAAAACAAAATATAGACAGTGCTAAAATTCTATGCAGGAACTGGGTTTTTAAATGATGTGATTTGGACTCCAGAATCTATATTCTTGTTTTCAATTTTAATGCCTGCCATTTACTGTATCACAGGCATAATGAGGTTAGCTTCATGATCATATGTATAAGATATGTGATTGCATTTGGATATGAAACCTGATTTGCACTGAAACTATTAAGGAAACCTTTGATGATTTTTTCTTTCTTGGATCATTTTTAATTTTATTGAAATTCTGTATAATTGAGACAAATGCCAATGGTGTTTTATTCTGTAGCAGAATTGCTTTTCACATATCTATAAAGCATAGCCTAGTTTATTGCAAAAACGCTTCTGTGGAACTCTCCACTAGGAAATAAAGCTGAAAGAAATAATTCCAGTCCATGTGCCTGAAGTGTATTATTTGTAACAAAGGTTCTCTCATGCTCATCAGGTTTCTTCACGGATAACTGACTGAATCATCAAAACTCAAAAGAGCATTTTTTTATGGGGGGTTTGGAGAGTCTTTGAGAATCTGATGCAGATATTGACAGTCTTTCTATGTGTCAATGCTGGTGTGCATATACAATTTAAAATACAACTTCAAGGACTTTAGGTAACCTCTTAAATTCATCCTTAAATTCTGTGTTAAGAATTTTGTTTTTAATCTTGTGTGGCTAATTCATCATAAATTAATATCATATTCCCAATCAGACTGTCCTCGACATCTTTAATAAATTACTCTCCGTCAAAACAGTATTTAGGGATCCCTGGGTGGCACAGCGGTTTAGCGTCTGCCTTTGGCCCAGGGCGCGATCCTGGAGACCCGGGATCGAATCCCACGTTGGGCTCCTGGTGCATGGAGCCTGCTTCTCCTTCTGCCTCTCTCTCTCTCTCTCTCTCTCTCTGTGACTATCACAAATAAATTAAAAAAAAAACAGTATTTAATGAGCTTTATATTTTTTGTTTTTAAGCAGGCTTACGTGGAAGTCCTCTTTTTACAGAAGCAATAATTTTTTTTAAAGATTTTATTTATTTATTCATGAGAGACACACACACACACACACAGAGAGAGAGAGAGAGAGAGAGAGAGAGGCAGAGATACAGGCAGAGGGAAAAGCAGACTCCAGGATCTCCAGGTCTCCAGGATCACACCCTGGGCTGAAGGCAGTGCTAAACCGCTGAACCACCCGGGCTGCCCAACAGAAAGAATAATTAAGTTGATTATTGGTTGTCAAAGATGTCCATTAACCTCTGTCTGCTACCTTATGAGCTTCTCTTTAGAAACTCTTTTTCACACCTTTCCAACCTTAAATCTCCTATTGTAGATACAGACATTACCACACCCCACACCTGGTAACAGTGAATAAATCTGCCTCTGTAGTTTCTGTGTTTATCCTGAGAAATAGTCTTACACAAAATTAATAAAGACATTATATAAACTTATACTGGATAATAATTTCATGACTATATAAAAACTTAATAATTACTAATTTGGTTTTATTAAAAATTGAACCATATAGGTAAGAATTATTCAACACACATTTTGGAAAATAACACCAGGGAATGTACGTCTATATATACACATATATACATACACACAAATATATGTATATATCTTCTGATATATGTATACACATATATGTATGCATATAATCTGTATGTGTATAAACATACAAACACCTGTAAAAAAATCTATGGTAGATAGATGATTTAGAAAATGATGTTAGAAGAATATCACCCATGCCATGCTCTGATGAACTAGCTCTTTATTGTGCAATGAAACTGTCCTTGTGCACTCTAATAATTCAAACATCAGTGACAATTTGTTTCCGACATAATAACCTCTCAAACCAGTGATGTTGATTCTGAAGCCAGGTGGTTGGCAGGTGGATCTCTGCCTAAAGCAGTGTTTAGGAGCACAGAAGATCTGGGTGCCTTCCTGGCCCCATTCCTTCCTAGCAGTGAGGTCATAGGCAACTCAGATTAACCAGTTTCCTCATCTATGAACTGTAGGAAATCATAGCATCTACCTAAAAGGCTGTCCTGAGGATTCAATGAACTATATGCCCTGCTAGTGCATAATATATCTGCCCATAGAGTGCACTCTATACATGTCCCTTTTGTATTTGATATTATTATTATTACATAAGCAAAAATACTTTTCTCCATAATTATTACCTGAATAAAACTTGTGAGTCTTTCTTAAAGTTCATATTCCTGTTCATTCTCTGTCTCTGCTTTTACCATAGAGAAATATAGATCCGTAGAAATACTATGAATGACAATTTATGGTTCTCACATGCACAGTGGCAGTGGCCAAAATATCAACTGATAATTTTAAGAACAATATAGATTAGACCATATCTCATTGGGTGAAAAAGGGAAAGTGAGATTCTGTTTTTGTAATGATTTGAACTTAAATAACGTTCATTAAAAATAATGAGTCAAAATTCTTATGTAGTGCCATCACCCTCCATTTCCCTGCACCCCAAAACATTTACACCTTTAGGGAAATCAATGCTATTGACAAGCGAATGCCAAAACAGAAAATTACTATTTTGCTTCTATCATGCAGAGGGAAGGAAAATAATAGATTGTATGTGAATGCCTCATTAAACTGACTATAGCATAAACAGTTGTGTTGGGGGTCATCTTGAGAGACTGTCCTCTTCAACAATAGAATAGACTGACCATGCAAGTTTTAGAACTGTCAGTAAAAGCAGCTGGACTTTCAGGCTGATTGTAGTATTGGAGTCTTTTTAAAAGTCATCGAGAAATGATCCTGAACTGTAGTCAGGGCATACTCCTGAGCTCTATTTTCCTCACACCGTGGCAGACTGAAGGCAAGAGTTATTCTGAACCGCTCTCTAAAGGGGTTGGCAGAGTCTGGCTGGGCGTCATCCTGCCTGCCCTAAAGCTCCCATCCCTCCAGCAGCTGTTTTCCTTCATCTGTCCCATCACTATTTTGGTATTAATGATGAAAAGATGAGGGGTGTATTCAATCTGTGGAATTAGACCTACTGTTGCCACCTTAAGCTAAAATAAGATGTATCTGTCTTTTTACTCTGTAGCAATTACAGTAATGAAGGTTAATAATTTCTGCAGTTTTTTATGTCTTCAATAAAAGGGTTATTTTCCAGTATGTAATACATTCTTATATGAATGCTAATATGTTCCAAAATTCCTTTAGATAGTTTAAGACATACTCAAAGCTGCTCTGTCTAGCTGTGGTTCCAACATGCCCAAATGATTGAGGGTTTCATCACTGTTATTAGAATTCTATCACAAGGCAACTAAAAGAGTTTCTGGGACAAAGAGGGAAGGGGAATTTATACTAAATTGAAAACATATCCTTGCGTTACTCTTAGTGATGCTCTCGGTTATTCTACAGAATGCTAGACTGTCCCTGTTCCTCCAGTACTTATTCTATAAATGGGATATGTTATTTCCTTTGTTACCTGGAGCGTGGTTTCTCTCTTCATAAATGTATGATTGATAGTAATTTAATGAGCATCTATATTTATAAGTATCTTCAGGGAAAACAACAAAACCCTGAGGTTTAATGTCCAGCTTCGAAATCTTTCGTGTAACAACCCTATATTCATGCAGAGAGGAACAGCTCAAGCAACTGATGCCATGGCCAGAAGGATGCCAGGATACCATTCTATAGTGAGTCAGAGCACTTGGTATAAAAATAATATGACTGATCACGAGTTGTTTGTGAAAGTGTTTCAAAGGGACAAAACAAAGATTTTCAAAGGGACAAAACAAAGATTTTGGGAGAGAAATCATTGATTTTTGGGATATTAAGCACTAGACCTCATTTTTTCTAATGTGTTTTTTTTTGGTATGGGGTATCCTACCTTTCAACTTCTTCATTTTTGTGTGAAATACATCCCAGAAATCTACTTTAATGCTTACTTTTTGGCATGATATATACATAGTCTTCGTGAAAAATCTGAAGATTACTCATTGGTCCTGTTCTAATAATACATATAAAAATAAGAAATATTATTGAAAAAATAGGCACTTAGAAACCCAGAGGACTTCATACAAAAGGAAAGCCAAATATTTGTGGTAGCTAGTCACCATTATAAATAGATTTTGCAGCAGCAAATCAAATGTAACATTAAATAATTCTGAAATAAAAGTAAACATTTTGTAAAAATATGACATTATGGAGCAGAAGGTTAGTTTGTTATGAGTGAATGTTAGAAGTAGGTGTTTCTAGAATTTAATGTTTCTACTTAATATTAAAATTGAAATTTTATTTCCTGGTGAAAAGAATGGTTCTGTGGGGTACTGGTGTCTTCTTTCTTTTCACAAAGCAGCCAGACTGACATTACACATTATCTATTTCCCAAGCTCCAGATTGAGGGGGGGAAGTATATGTTTACTCTCTCGTAAAATAGGTAAAATTCTTCATTCTAATATTCCACCCAGAAACAACTGAAAACTTAGAATTGATCCATAGCTAAATTATCTCCAAACTGTAGTAAAAAAGGAACAATATTCAAAAGAATCAACACCAATAACAACAAAATTAGATGTATACACACATTAAAACAACCCTTCCCCTGAAACAAAAGCGTGCTTTTCAAGCTATTTTCTTTTCTTTATTTCTTCAAGAAATTTCCTAAAAGTCAGTTGTCTTTGACAGTGGAGTGTTTCTTTCTGGGTCCTTCTCATGGTCTACTGGAGAATTTTACTAAATTATAGTTCAGTAGCTGGACAGAGTTCCATGTACAGTTCTCTAACTGCCTGTGGTATTGGTCAAGATGGGTTAAGCAGTTTTTGGTTGTCTTGAAGTGGAATATTGTGTTTGGAGGCTCAATCCACTGCATAATGATTCTCAGTGCTCACTGACTTAGGAGTGATGGCATCACTACGAAACTGTGACAGTGCCTAGGTGACAAGTCACACCTGAACAGCTGGATAGATAGACACAATTTTACCTGAAGTTGACAACTTTTCAGTGAATATTTGCTTTAGGGGCATGAAAAAGTATGTTTCTGTTCAATAATTGACCTAGGTTTTTTTTTAATAAATTTATTTTTTATTGGTGTTCAATTTGCCAACATACAGAATAACACCCTGTGCTCTCACCTAGGTATTTTTTTTTAAAGATTGTATTTATTTCAGGAGAGAGAGAGAGAGAGAGAGAGAGAGAGACAGAACCAGTGGGGGAAGGGGCAGAGGGACAGGAAGATTCAGACTCTTGGTTGAGCAGGGAGCCTGACGTGGGGCTCGATCCCAGGACCTTAAGATCATTATCTGAGCCAAAACTAGACCCTTAATGATTGAGTCACGCAGGTGCCCCTTAAACTTTCTTTAAAAATTCTATGTGTGCCATTTTTTTCCTTTTCTTAACCCACTGAACAATACAAGTGCCCCAACTTTAGTATTTCTTAATTTTATCTGTGAGGCGAATAGTTTGGTCAATTGATATGGCAAACATGAAAAATTTGAAAACAGACCCATCTTCAAGTATTTTAAAGGATTACAGTCCCCCCAAAGCTGATGGTTTTATGTTTCTCATTCTAAAACTTTACTGTAGATGGTTATCATAAAAATATAGAGACATATCTCAATGGAAACACATTTATAAACATGAGCACATTTATAAACATGAGGTTATTGAAGAAAAATGATGGAACTACACACAAAGTTATATAAATTGCTACAAATTATAAGGTGACCACATATTAAAATATGTATGTTTCAAGGAAGAAAAAGAAGATACCAATGGCAATTATTCTAAAGTAAAAGATGAATGTGGAATAAATATCAGAGAGAAAATAACTGCACTTCAGGATAATAGCAGGTACTTTAAAAAGTGAATATAAGCATGAATACGTTTAAAAAGGGAATTCACCTTCCTTTCTACTTCTCTCTTATATATCAGCCCCATACCTTGTCTCAATGTTCAGAAAGCCAATGCTCCAATGGTTCCTAAACCTTCAAGTTAAAACTGTTGACTTTTACCTTTTACTTCAACAAGAATGTGGTAAAGTGAAATCATTTGGTTTCATACCTTAATTTTACATTTTAACCTTTTTTTAACCCATTTTGGAAAAGAAGAGCACCACTTCATTTCAGTCTACCTGTTGACACATATTATTTTTGACCCTATGTTTTCATTGTACCTAGAACAGCATTATATGTAGTCTGTCAGTGGTTCTTGCCATTTCCAATCTACACAGCTCTACCATATAGTATGATACTGCATTTCCCTGTTTACTCACCTACTCCCCTTTGCTAGATTGTGAAATGTTTAAAGAAAGAAAATACATTTTACTCCACTCCCATTCTTTTATCTGGCAGAATGCATGGCATGTAGTAGGTGTGTAGTAGGTGTTCAATAGATATTTATTCTATTAAAAATGCTCTAGATATTCTTGCAATTGAACATATTACCACGTTTTAAATTCAGAGTATTCTCTTTTGAGTCTTATTTCAGATTTGCTTTTTATTTTAAAGTCAGGCAAACAAGCAATCCAAACTTGTTTCTCTGTGTTAAACTAACATGGGCATTTAAAAAAAATAATATGCCACTATGATTTTCACTAAACTAGGAAAGGTTATTTTGGAGCAGCTGGGACTTCAGATATTTGAAGTAGTAATTACTTCCTCTATAAATGTTACCTTTTACAGTCAAATACTGCTTTCCTGTAGTAGTTCAACTTTTTACTTAAAGGAAAATGTCTTTTATTTACAATTCACTATGCTATATTACTATATGTGAAAATTCTCATTTTATTTGTTTTGGTAGCACTGTAAAGTTGATGAAGCATCATCATGATATAGTAGCTTATATTTATTCAGTATTTATTCTGTGCCAAGCATTTCACTAAGTAGTTTACATGAGCTATGTCATTTAATATCCACATAACATTTATGATGTGTGTGATTTTATCTCTTTCTCTCTCTCTGTCTAGTCTTAGAGAGGCAATTTTCTGACTGGTAAGTAGTTTGGTCAGGCTAATAATTCAAGAAGAACCATCTCCAGATTTTTTGTTCTTGGTTCTTTAAAGATGAGTATACAGCAGCAAAATTTGATAACATAAAATTGCATAATTCTAGAAACATGATCTGTTTTAGTGAAGTACTTGTGTAATTACTTATAAAGCAAACAAGCAACATATGTTGGATTGTACTTAGTTAAATGCTATCATGTCACTGCAACTAAGACTAAAAGAGTATTTCTTCTATATTGAATGGATGAGGTATCAACCCTTACCATCATCAGCATTTCATGTTAAAATTGACTGGTAGCACTTATAACTTACCGTAGACTTGGGTTTGGTTCCAGAACTGGCCACTGGGGTGGACGATGATAGGTCAGTAGATTCGGTGTTAGAAGACAGATTTATTTGTGTCTGATTTATTGAAATGGTATCTGCTCCACTCTCAGATCCTGACTCCAGATCCTATTAAAAAATATATTGATATGAAAGGCATGTCCATGCTCTCTGAAGGCCTTTCCCCCTGCTACCAGCATCCTTCCAACTCTTCCTACTCCCAACACACACTGACATGCTAAAGAGTTGCTGACAACTGACACTGACTCGTCACCCACAACCATGGATTTTGTAATAAACAACTACAAATGGAGTGAGGAGGGATAGTGTTGAGGGATCAGGAACAGATCCCTTTCTCTTTTAGCACAGGGAAAAAAAACACAAACACATGGTTTAAAAGAGCAACTAGCACAGAAAAGAGACTACACTAGAACTCTGCCAAGCTGGGGAGAAGCTGCGAGAAAGCTCTCCAGGTCAGAGGAACTGAAGAACATCCTGGTTTATAGTCCCACCCCACCTTAAAAGCCTAGAATGCAGCAGGATCCAGACACCAAAATGGGTGGGTCCAGTCATCTCTATGAGTTTATAACTCCAGTGAGTGCAGGGTCTGCAAGCCCACACCAGCCAGAGTCATGCTGGTGCACTGAAAAGAGAAGCTGGAGTTTAAAAGGACTGAAGAGCTGTGGGAATGCTCTTTCCCCCTCAACCTTAAAGTTCCAGTTGAGAGCAGGATTTGGCTGCCATAAGAAATTTCATAAACCGGGATCCCTGGGTGGCGCAGCGGTTTAGCACCTGCCTTTGGCCCAGCGCGCGATCCTGGAGACCCAGGATCGGATCCCATGTCGGGCTTCCGGTGCATGGAGCCTGCTTCTCCCTCTGCCTGTGTCTCTGCCTCTCTCTCTCTGTGTGTGTGACTATCATAAAAATAAAAAAAAAATTAAAAAAAAGAAATTTCATAAACCATAAATGGAGCGGCCTGATGCCACATCAGGCAGGTCCTGATGACATAACTGAAGGGTCTAGTCATCATAGGGAGCTTGTGATCTCAGTGAATCCAATGTCCACTAGCTCACACCAGTCATCCTGTGACTGGGGCACAGAAAACAAGCCATGATTTTTGTGTCTTATCTTATTTTTTAAAATGTTTTAATTATTATTATTTTTTACTTTTTAAGATTTGTCTTAATTTTATTGTTTTATTTTTTCTTGTTCTCTTTTCTTCCTTTTTCTTTTTTCCTTTTCTTTCTTCTTTTATTTCATTATGTTCTTTTTTCTTTTATTATTATTTTTCTTTATTCTTTCTGTAAATGCCATGGCTTAAAAAAATAACTAGCATATATAGCCATAGTTCTGTCCAGCCAGCAAAAGTCACAGCACACACAGTCACATAGGGGATAACATACACAAAACCACTCCTTCAACTTTAGGAAAAGTAGCTATTTCACCTAATCTATAGAAATAAATACAGGAAGTCAAGCAAAATGGGGAGACAGAAGAATGTGCTCCAAAAGAAAGAACAACAACAAAAAAATCTCAGAAAAAGAACTAAATGAAACAGATAAGCAATGTATTTGATAAAGAATTTAAAGCAATGATCATAGTCATATACACAGGGGCAGAGAGAAGAATGGAAAAGCTTGGTGATATTTTCAATAAAGAAATAGAAAATATTAAAAAGAACCACGCAGAATTGAAAAATACCATAACTGAAATAAAAAGCACACTAGAGGGAATCAACATTAAATGAGAGGATGCAGAACATATAAGTGATCTGGAAGAAAGCATAATGGAAAGCACACAAGCTCATCATCAAAAAGAGAAAAAAAATTAAGCAATGAGGATAGATTAAGAGATCTCTTGGACATCATCAAGTGAATAAACATTTGCATTATAGGGATCCCTGAAGAAGACAGAGAAAAAGGTGTAGAAAATTTATTTGAAAAAATAATACTTACCTAACCTAGGAGGGAAATAGATATTTAAATCCAAGAATATTAAAATTTGTAAGGAGACACATAAGACTCCAAAGAGTCAAAGCAATCCTGAGAAAGAAGAACAAAACTGGAGGCATTACAACCCCAGATTTCAAGTTACACTACAAAGCTATAGTAATCAAAATAGCATGGTACTGGCACAAAATAGATATATAGAGGCAACAGAGTGAATAGAGAGCTCAGAAATAAAGCCACATTTAAATGGTCAACTAATCTATGAAAAAGAAGGAAAGCATATATGACGGGGATAAGACAGTGTTTCTAACAAATGGTGCTAGGAAAACTGACAACTACATGTAAAAGAATGAAACTGGACCACTATCTAACACCATATGCAAAAATAAACTCAAAATGGACTAAAGACCTAAAGTGATACCTGAAATCATAAAAATCCTAGAAAAGATGAAACATAGTAATTTCTCTGACATCAGCTATAGCAACATTTTTCTAGATATGTCTAGTAAGGTAAGGTAAACAAAAACAAAAATACACTATTGGGACTACATCAGAATAAAAAGCTTTTGCACAGAAAAGAAATCATCAACAAAACAAAAAGACAACTGACTGAATGGGAGAAGATATTTGCAAATGACATATCCAATAACATCCAAAATATATAAAAAACTTACACAACTCAATACCGAAAAAATTTTTGTGCTCATTAAAATGAGCATAGGACTTAAATGGATATTTTTCCAAAGACGTACATATGGTCAATAAATATGTGAAAAGATGTTAAACATCACTATCAGGGAAATGTAAATCAAACCCACAATGAGATATCACCCAATACATATTAGAATAGCTAAAATCAAGAAGACAAGGAACAAGAAGTGTTGGTACAAATAAGTGGAAAAAAAGGAACACTTGTGCATTGTTAGTGGGAGTGCAAACTGGTGCAACCACTGTGGAAAAGAGTATGGAGGTTCCTCAAAAAATGTAAAATAAAAATATCATATGATCTAGTGATCTAGTAATTCCACTATTCGATATTTATCCAGGGAAAATGAAACCAGTAACTCAAAAAGATGTGTGCACCTCTATGTAAATTGCAGTATTATTTATAATAGCTAAGACATGGAAGCAACCTAGGTGTCTATCAATAGATGCACGGATAAGGAAGTGATTTATATTTATATATAAATAAATATGTTTTTATTTATATAATTTTAATTTATATTTAATTTATATAATTATATAAAACTATTTTATGTAATTATATCCAATTTATATATTAAATACACATTTATTTATATATATAAATGTGAGTGCATGTCTAATGGAATAGTACATGGCCATTAAAAAGGATGAAATCATGCCATTTGAATAAAATAGATGGACCTAGAGGGTATTATGCTAAGTGAAATAAGTCAGACCAAGAAAGACAAACACCATATGATTCCACTCATAAATGGAATAAAAAAGTGAGTAAACAAAAAGTAGAATCAGAACTATAAATACAGAAAACCAACTGATAGTCGCTAGAGGGAAAATGGGTGGGGAGTTGAATAAAATGGATAAAGGGGAGAAGCAGATACAGGAACAAGTAATAGAATGAGTAAGTCACGAGAATAAGAAGCAGAGCGTAAGGAACACAATCAGGGAGACTGTAGTAGCAATGTAATGAGACAGATGGTAGCTATGCTTGTGGTGAACATAACATAATAAATAAACTTGTCAAATCACTAAGTCGTACACCCAAAACTAATGTAACATTGTGTATCAATATAGTATCAGTATAGTATCAACTATACTCAAATTTGAAAAAGGAAATGGATATAATAATAGCATGCACTCAGAGTTTCTAGGAGTAAGCAAGATATATGCAAAGTACATGGAAACTGTACTTAATAATTTTCATTAAATGTTAGCCATTACCATAAACATTATTATTAATATCATTATGTCTTCTTAAAATTAGTACACAGTATGTATATAAGACATGTCTGCTGAGTGAATGCAATTACTTGGTAATCTCTCCAAAGGCAGTGCATTTAATCCATCAAATGTTCTGTTTGTGTTATAAGGTAGCCTGAGAGCATAGAGGAAAGTTGGGGAGGAGGGAATCCCAAAGAGAGGCAGCAGAGGCACGTATCACTCTACAGTTTTAACCTGAGAAAATTATGCGTTAAATACCTCTGTGCCTACTCTCCACATGTCAATCTTCTCATGCCCACATGGTCGAATATCATCTACACTACATCTATGCCCTCTGGCCTTATGTTCTACCATTCTCTTGTTTCTTGGTGTGCTTCAGCCATACAGTTGTTTTTCAGTTCTAAAACATCAAACTGGTTTCTATGGCAGGAACTATGTCTTTCTTGTCTCTTGCCTCAGAATTTCCCTCTGCCGGTCCCCTCTGGTCGAACCAGGTTTCTGCATGAATATTCATTGACATTTCAAGCTAAAGGAGTTTCCTCCCTTCAAACTCCACAGCATATAATTCTCTATTTCATAATACCTTGTTTATCTATCACATATCAATTATATCCACCCATCATCCTATTTATCTATCCATCCATCCATCTTTCCATCCACCCATCCATCCATTCCTCTGTCCATCTGACCATCCATCCAACCATTCATCTTCTACTCATCTCTTTTTTCTAATCTTATCTGTTTCCCTCTATTAGAATCTATGTATCACAAAAGGAGGGACTTCATCTATCTTATTTACTGATATACCCCCCAGATCTTAGAATAGTGCCTGGCATGTAAAACATGCTTATAAAATATTGTTTAAAGAAAGAATAGGGATGCCTGGGTGGCTCAGCGGTTGGGCATCTGCCTTCAACTCAGAGCATGATCCCATGGTCCTGGGATCAAGTCCCACATCGGGCTCCTTGCATGGAGCCTGCTTCTCCCTCTGCCTCTCTCTGTGTCTCTCATGAATAAATAAATAAAATCTTAAAAAAAAAGAATACCTAGACTCAAAAGTATCAATATCTCTTTCTCACAATGAAAGTAGTTTTATAGTTTTTGCTATGAAATTATAAATCACCAGTAGCATTGAAAGGATCCAAGGAGGAAATAGAGAGGAGTTGGCAAAAGGGTACAAATTTTTAGCTATAAGATGAATCAGGTCTGAGGATCTAGTATTAAATATGGTGACTACAGTTGATAAGACTACATTAAAAATAGTAATTAAAATTTGCTACGAGAGGGCACCTGGGTGTCTCAGTGGGTTAAGTGTCTGACTTTTGATTTCAGCTCAGGTCATGATCTCAGGGTCATAAGACCAAGACCTACGCTGGGCCCTACAATCAGTGAAGAGTCTGCTTGAGAATCTCTCTCTCGTCTCCCTCTGCTCCTCCACCCCCATCTCTCTCTAGAATAAATAAATAAATAAAATCTTTAAAAAGAGAAATTTGCAGCCACCTGTGTGGTTCAAAAGTTGAGCATCTGCCTTTGGCTCAGGGTGTGATCCTGGAGACCCAGGATCGAGTCCCACATCAAGCTTCCTTCATGGAGCCTGCTTCTCCCTCTGCCTGTGTCTCTGCCTCTCTCTCTCTCTCTCTCTGTCTCTCATAAATAAATAAAAATCTTAATTAAAAAAAATCTTCCAACAATGGAAAGGCCAAGAGCAGATAGTTTCACTGATGAATTCTACCAAACATTTAAAGAAGAATTATGCCAATCCTTCTCAAATTCTTCCAAAAAGACTGAACAGAACGGAATACTCTCAAACTCCGTTTACAAGCCCAGCATTACCCTAATATACAGCCAGATGCAGACACTACAACAAAAACAAAAAAAAAAACAAAACTACAGGCCAATATCCTTGATATAGATGAAAAAATTCTCAACAGAATTCTAGCAAACAGAATTTAACAGTACATTAAAAGCATGTTACACTATAATCAAATAATATGCAAACATGTTTAACACATATAAGTCAATGAATGAGATGCATCACATTAACAGAATCAAGGATAAAAATATAATCATCTCAATATATTATAAAAAAAGTATTTGACAAAATTCCAAAACTTCTCATAATAAAAGCTCTCCACAAATTGTGTATAGAAGAAATATATCTCAATATAATAAGTGCCATGTATGACAAAGCCACAGCTGACATCATATTCAATGATGAAAAAATAAAATCTTTTCCTTTAAAATCAGGAACATGACCAGGATGCCCACGCCCATCACTCCTTCTCAACACAGAACTGGAAGTTCTAGCCAGAGCAATTAAGCATGAAAAATAAAGTCATCCTAATTGGAAGCAAAATTTCAAATTGAATCAACATGAGATTCATAGTCATAAGTAGCAAGTAATTTATAAGCCATTTATATTTGACATGTATAGCAGCATTCTTTTTGCCTTCCTGTTTATACTTTGATTAGGTGATTAACAGGGTAATATTCTGCCTTTCTAACAATAAAATATTTCTGAGGCAAATTAAGAAATATTTAAAAAAATCTATCATTTATTGTGTCCCTACCTTTCAAAGACAATACTACACAGCAATTACCTGCTTCAATATTCACCAACCCTTTGTGGAAGGTATTATCATCACTACTTGACAGATGAGGTAGTTAAGGCTTAAGAAAAGTAATTTAACCAAATTCACATTATGCAGTAGGGCTTTCATTAAAAGTCAGATTTTTCAGATTCCAGAGTTCAAACTCCTTAAGTAGCTACTGAGATGTTCTGGTGGGGGCATAAAATACAACCACATAAGTGATTTAAGGAAGGTCACAAATATGTAGTTTAGTACAAATCTTTATATTATTGTTTCCTCTCTCTTCATTATGAGAAATAACATGCAAGCTTTCTCAGAATCTGTCACATCCATTCCTTCTTTTCTTTTTCCACTGCTATCATACCCAAATTAAGTGATTAATCAGCCCTAAATTATCATTACAACTGCCATCTAATAATTTTCCTGTGACTACTCTTTGCTTTGTGTAATTCATCTTCTGCATCATCTCCTTACTAGGCTCTATTTATCACTGTTACCCCATGCTTCAACTGTGCCAGGGGTGGGAATATAAAAATCTTAGTGTAGTTCCCCCTATGGGAGGGAACATAATATGATGTGTTATAGTAGAGATGCAGGCACAGTACATTTGTGACATAAACAAGTGGGTAGCTAGTGATTCATTGGATATACAGATCTGGGGATAGAAAAAAAGGTCTCACTGGTGACCCTCAATAAGCAGGAAGTCATGGAATTCATGGTAATTTCCAGGGAGAATATTCTATCAGATGTAGAGAGAAATGAGTTTAAATTCTAGAGATAAGATTTAAGGGTCAAAAATAGGAAGAGAAATCACTGAAGTATATGAAAAGTAACTGATGAGGATATGGAAGAAAAGGAAAGGGAGGAGCCAGAAGCCAACGGAATTGTGAAGTCCAGGGAGGAGAGGATACTCAATTGCATCAAATGCTACTGCTGAAGACTGAGGAGTTACTACTGGATATTTCAGATAGGAGGTGAGTTGCAGAGAGATGATGGAGCAATAAATAAGAATTAAATCACGGAATATATACTTGGTGAAGATAAGCTTGGCTCATGAAGGAGGTCATAGGAAAACAGAGAAGAAAAAGAATACCTACAGATATTTGCAATTGTGAGGCTGCAAAATCCCTGTCATTTGTTTATTCTCTCTGTGAAGAAGAACACAAAGATGTTTGCTAAGAGATAGGTGTAAGGGCTGGGCAGGGTTTGGGAAGAATAGTAAAATTTTTGAATAGCTGCATTGAACTATGGTAAAAGGTCCAGGAAAACCAAAAAATACTGTAAAAACAGTGCAGGAGGTTCAATTAAAAGTAGTGAAGTGGTTCTGGTTTTTATGTTTCTTAAGCTTCTCGATGGCAAAGATGAAATATCAGAAGATATTCTCAAGATTGCCTTATTTACACATTAATTCAAACACAATTAGTAGCTTAATATTCAGAGTACCTTATTATCAGGAAAAAAATTCTTGACAGTCAGAAAAGTAGGTTCTGGTTCTGGAAATGGCACTTATTCCATTGTGAATGGACAATTTGCATCTTGGGGAGGGTTATAATAGAGTGGAATGAGCACAAGCTTTGAAGTCTGACAGATGTGGAAGTAAATCTTATCTTCTGTCTGTCTTTCAGTAAATTACTTGCCATTCCCCACCTGTGTGAACTTAGGTAAATTACTCATCTTCTCTGAAGCTCAATTCTTATTTTAAGATTGTTGAGGGTAAATGAAGTAACATAAATAAAGATTAGTGCTCAGTAAGTACTACCGTCTTCTTCATTCCCCACTTGCATTCTTTCCATGAGATGGGCCATCATTTGGAAGCTCTAAGAGACTAGCACGCAGTGGATATTTGGACAAAATCAAGTATTTGGACTCCAGAGGAGGAAACCAGATTCTGGGTTGGGGTGAACCACCAAGGTGCCCCAACTCGCAAGTCTCTATCCAGGCAGTCTCCTTTAAATCTTTATTTCTATTCTGTTTCTACTTCTATTCTTTATTTTTATTATATTTCTATTCTTATTTTTCATCTTCAAGCCATTCTTAAAGACCCTAGTCTATTATTATTTTTTATATCCTTTATTATAGGTAGAAAACTCACTCCAGCATTTTCTCATAATTAATCTCAAACTGAGATCACTTTTTCATTGTATGTCTTGTCTTCCTTGTTAAACTGTAAATTCACAGTGGAATGTAACGGTGTGAAAGAGGGAGTTTCTCATCTGAATCTGGGACATTGCTCCTTGCTGGATGATCAAGGTCATAATCATGCTGCTATAATCCCTTTATTCCATGGTGCAATTATCAAAAGAAATGGAAAGTGCCTGTGGAAAAAATTTTGATGATGAAAGAATTTTAAAATTAGCAAAGGAAGAGAAATAAAGAACAAGGGATGGCCTAGAAAAACATAAAGACCAAAAAGATGTTTTGAGGACTTTAGGCTATATGTTATTTATCTTTAGCCCAGTGCCTGGTGTGAGTAAGTACATGGGAGAAGGAAAGGAAATAATACATTCTAAATATGTGCCAGATCTGCGTAATACATCTTAACATATATTCTTTCATTTATTCTTTCCAATGAATCAGTAGACAGGAAATAATATTGCCTTTTTTTATATGAACCTGAAGTTGAGAAGTCAAATAACTTTCTTGTATTCTTAGATATTCAGCTGTAGAGCTGGTGATATTTGAAGCCAGGCCTGTAAACTCTGAAGTTCATAAGGTTTCTATGGTATAATTTTGCTTATTCCAAGTATCTATTCAACTGAAAACTTAGAAATGGATCACTATTTATATAATCAACCACTGCTCAGCAATGGTGATGATATTCCATGAGACAGTACATGCAACATAAAATCCAGTTTATACTTTAAATGGAGGCAAAAGATGTAGATATAAGTGAATCCTAAAATCAGCACCTATAATTTGTTCCTGTTTTTGTTTTGCCTTTACCATTGAACAAAGAAACATGTCTAGCAGATAAAAGCTGTCTTGCTTTCTGAGATGGGGACATCACTATGGAGTTGAATTCAGCAATTTGGGTTGGGTTTTTTTCCCCACTAAATACATAGGGATTGAGGAAAGTTCAATATAGATGGAAAAGTGGACAGATTAAAAAAATAGGGAAATAATAATTCTCACCAGACAACTTCCAAAGAGAAAACATATCCCAAGCCTACATTCATGGCAAAAAACTACTAAGAAATACCTCTTACTGAAAAATATTTCTGGCTTTAAAAGTGTTGTAGATAAGTGTAATTATTCTCCACACCCTTCATATATAAACAAGATTAAAACACCCTTCTTTGTTGGTCTTCAGATTACTTTGTATTTCTTCCATTGGGATGCCTTTCCTACTAAAGTATGTGTAAGGCACTTTGACAGCACCAAGCAAGGAGTAATTGATTTTCTCTGGGATGATAGAAGGAGATTTAAGCAAGATTTCAGTGTAAAAATGAGATGAATCCTAAAAGGTAAGAAAAATTATCCAGAGGATCACAGAAAAAAACACAAAAATTTCATTCTACTAGCTTTTAAGTTGAAGCATCTGGTTTCTTTCCCTCCCTCCCTTCCTCCCTCCCTCCCACCTTCCCTCCTTCCTAACTCTCTCTCTCATCAATCTATCATCTATAATTTGCTTACACTCTAAGGTATCGACCATAGTCTGCTAGAGAAAGCAGTATTGTGTAGTGGTTATATGAAATGGCTCTAGATCAAGACTCACTAGGTATATACTCCAGCTCTGACACATACTTAAAAAAATGTGAGGAATGAATGTGTTAGCATGCATAAATCATTTAGAATAATACCTAGCATATGCCAAGGTTAGCTATCATTTTAATTTGTTTATTTACTTTGAAATATCCTGCCCCATGGCCAGAATAAGTCTTGAATAACTCCAGAGTCAGTGATAGAACTATACTAATTAAAGAATCTGATCCAGAGTATTTCTATTTTGGTAGGTTCTCAGATTTATGTATAGGATTTTTCACCCCTTTGATTTTAGATAAATACATAATTTCTTCACTTTATGTATTATTACATAGCAAAAGTAATAGGTTAATTGAAAAGAGATTCATGGCTTAATTATAAGTAAATCTACCATCACATTTGCTTGATCTATACAGAGTAAGCCATTTAATATAAAACTAATAGTAAATATATAAAGTGTGTAGTCAGTCCTGGAATCTGTCTTCCAAATTTTAATTCAAATGTCAGAATCATACGGGAGTGTCTTTTTTTTTTTTTTTTGAGTGTCTGTCTTATATGAAATTAATGCACAGTAGAATAAAACTCTCCCCTCTGGACAATTCATTATGTTTCATGGAGTGAATTCTAGAGTGTTTTCAGGTTAATATCATCTAGATTATTTCTTGATAGTAGTATGCTGGGTTAGTCCAGCATCCATCCATCCATCCATCCATCCATCCATCCATCCATCCACCCATCTATCCAAACATCGATACATGCATGTGTGCATGCAGCAAATATTTAGGTATCTTCTACATACAATGTAAATTTGTGGGATACTGGAAATGGTGTTTATAGGATGTCAGAGAAGACTTACAATGGGAGCAACAAGTATAATGAAGACGATTTGATCTCTAGGTAACATAATTTCCCCAGATGACTTTCTTTTTTGTCTAGCTAATAATAATCATTTCCTTTTAAATTACACTTACTCTTTTAAATAATATTGCATAAAGCACAGAATTACTTGAGTGATATTTACGGAACATTAGCAGGACCACATATAGGTCATGTTACCATCAAAGATGTTTCATTTGCAAGAGGGACTATATGATAAAAAGAGCTATCATTCTCATGGGAAAAGAAGTGGAAAGAGGAAAGCTCACAGGAACATGCCGCCGCAGGTTCGTTGGTGTGCTGGATGGAGAAGAGCTGGTGCTGAGGGCATTCTCAATGTCCTGATCAAGTTGGTCCAGTTTCATAATTAGCAGCACCATGGAGTCTAGCCGTGCCCTATCTCGATCTTCTCTTATTTCCTGAGGAACAGAACATGTTGTTACTGAATCTGAAAGGCCATTTCTTGGAAAGAATAAAAAGTTCCCTGTTCTTCAATGTGACAAAAAGGACACTGAATAATAGGCAGCCTTCTACTCAAGGGGAAAAGGAAGTTCTATTCTGTATCATCAATGGGCTCTTCATTGGGAAGATACTGACCTACTGCCAAAGAAACGTTTTACTTGAATTTTAAATATACATCTTCTGGAAAAAAGTGCAATGAAAAAGAAGTATAACATTAGCGAGTATTGATACATATTTACTACTTTTCAGCTATTTATTCTTGGGAAAAGTTATGCATTACTTTTTTCATGGTACAAATCAATTATGACATACTACTGTTTGTGGTTAGACATTTAAGGATCCATATAAGAGAATATGTTTGAAAAATGCTTCTGAGTATAGTGAAACATGGGAAAATAATCAAAGAAGGCAGGATTTTATTTTGTGCAGTGGGTAGGTTTTTTTGTTTTTGTTTTGTTTTGTTTTGTTTTTGCATGCGGCCATTTACCTACTGCCACTTCAGGCTGTATCGTCAATATTTCTTTTCAAACTTCTTTTGCTTTCACACATTTTTTTAAAAAAGTCCCACAATTGTATATATTTTTTTGCAAATGATCATAGTTTCTTATTCTAAATTTCCTATAATACAGAGATATGTTTATGGAAATACTGCTGCTTATAGGAAAACCTAAAGTTTCTGGTTGACCATATAGAGTTATTTGGGCATGACTGCTTACTATTCTTGCATATTCAAATCAAGTTAATTAATATTAGGAATCTTCCAGATTCCCTGTGTGTTGTGTAAGGTATCAAGGTTGGATAGAGTATTGTGTGGGAGAAAAAAGGCTGTGGAAAGCACAGTAAGTTTCTTCAGAATCAAAATCTATTGAGAGATGTAATAGACTCAGGGGTAGCCCTTTTGAGGAAAATCATCATTTCTCATTCATGTTGCCATATTCTCATCTGTCTTTGATATTTATCTGGATGAAATCAGCTTTGAAAGAAACACCAGTGGAGATCTCAAAGGGAAAATATATCATAACAGAAGCCTGAGGGGTATGGGTACAAGGGAGCAGGTGATGATATTGGCAGTAGGATGGTAGGATGACTGCCTGAATCAGACCTTTTGTTTTTGACATTTTTCTTTTAATCCCCTAAATTCTCTAGCCATCATTAGGAAGGATCTCCAAAGAGCAGAGACTAACTAGGGTAATTTCATGGATTAATCTAATTCTATAGGAGTCTCTGTACCCACAAGACTTAGAGCAGATTGTTAATATTACAGAGCATTATTTTCCAGATGTCAAATAATTGGCTTATCCAAGTAAATTGTTCAAAGAATCATTAATTAAGCTAATGATCAGTTATTTGGGTAAGCTGAACTTGTGTTTGGTTTAACAGACTAATGTCAAATTGAAAGAGTCCTATTTCCACAAAGACATCAAATTTGAGAATAAACTAATAATTTTTGTTTTGTTAATTACTTCATATTTCTGTTCTGTGATTATTACTTAAATCTCCTTTCACTGTCCCTGCTGTCTAAAACATGTAATGAGGTTCTGACATAATTACAGACTCTTGTAATCATAAAGGTTTGTGCTTTGTGCTTAAGAGTGTCCAGGGTATTTACAAACAGACTTAAACCTTACTATATATCATATCCTTCGGTGCTACAGACCTTTGTTTTATTCAAAAGAGCCTAATTGGGGTGCCTGGGTGGCTCAGTCACTTGAGTGCCCGACTCTTGGTTTTAGCTCATGTCATGATCTCAGGGTTGTCAGACTGAGACCTATGGGGGGCTCACGTTGGGCTTGGAGACTGCTTGGGATTCTCTCTCTCCTCCTTCTGTCTGCCCTGCTTGCACATGCACCCCCCCCTTCTAAAAAAGCAAACAACAACAAAGCCAAAAAAGTATTATTTATAGTAAAATCCTGCTTCTATCTTAAAATGGAGTCCTAGAAATATTAGAGATAATTGGTTTAATTCTCTTCCTAATACCCAGAAAATGGAAAATCTGACTAATAGGAGACTCAAAGTCCTCTTAATTACTTCTTCTCCAATGTATTTGCTTGTATAATTTCCTTCTTTTTTTAAACTGAAGTTATGTTTGGCAAGACAATGTTCTTTGCATCTCTATATCCACATATGTTTTTTGTGTGATTTTCATTTCCCAGTTATAACATCCTCAAGCACAAAAAGTTATGTTTTTCTACCTGGCAGATGAGTCAAGTTATACACTGCATATGCAATATGTTTTCAGGAATAATAACAATAATTAAATCAATATAAGGCAGTAAAACAACATCTCCCAAAGCCATAGAAAGTATATCTTGATATTTTTCCAGCTACTAAGTTAATGCTGGATAAAGAAGTATGTCCTGAGTTGTCCTAGACCTACCAGCAGTGGTCTCAGAAACAATTTGTCTTTGAGTTAACTGGATGCTGAGATTGTGCTTTAAAAACATTTTCAAATCCATGGGCTGAGCATCAAATTATTTAAAATGCTCTGCCAAAAGGAATAAAACCAAACATCCTTGGTCTACAATATTCCTTTAGAGAAATAAGCCTATTTCTTTCCCCTTCCTTCCTGGATGCTTCCTTATTCACCAACCATTACACTTAGCCTGAAGTGTCAAGTACACAGACCAGTATCCTGTGTTGGGTTCCAGAAAACCTCACAAAATAGAACTGACTACAAATCAGATTCTTTGGATAAATTTTATTGTCTTTGTTTTTAAAACCTAGATGTTAATACTCTACTGTTCTAACCTTTCATATGTGCATGGCTAAACTCCAGCAAATAGCTCATGCCTGAAAATAGAGCTTCATATTTGCAGATTTTGGCTAGGTTGACTTATACAGTGAAGCTTTTATTTCATTCTCTCCCTATAGTCCAAGAAGAGAAACTTCTTAATAAATGAAGCTACCTATTAGTGAAGTTCTCAGTATTTCAATAACTTAACTCACTCAAATCAAGGCCAAAATGCTAAATTCTCTTCCTTCCCATCTTTCCTTCTTTCTTTCTTGTAGTCATAACCGTTGTGGGCCAAACACCATTAAAGGGAAAATATAGTCACCAATAAAAAGAGATTTAAAAAAAATCCCTGATTTCCTGAATATTATAGTCAACCATCAGAAGGCAGATAACAGAAGTTAACAAATCACAAGTAAGATGGCTTTATATAGGAACAAGTGCAAGAAGCAAATAGATAGGGAAAGAAACTACACAGTCACTGAAGGGGATTGTCCCATTTTGTATAGGGTGGTTGGAAAAGAGTTTTCTTTGGAAGTGAGGGCTAAATCATGACGGGATGAAAAAAATGGGGTAGAAGAGAGAGACAGTGGTGGAGAAAGAAGAAAAGAAAGTAAGAGAGAGAAAGGAAGAAGAAGGAAGGAAGGAAAGGAAAGGAATGGAAAGGAAAGGAAAGGAACAGGATGAGGAGAAAAGAAGGAGGAAATCTGGGAAAACAGCATTCCATGCAGAGTGTGGAGTGACACCAAGATGCTGAGACAGGAATGAGTTGGATGAATAAAAGGATCAGATAAAAGGTTGGGAACACCAGGAAGGAAAATGACAGGGAAAGGAATGAGTGCTAGGACAATGTGAGGCTGAATATAAACAGGAGCTAAATTATATTCTGTTATGAAGGTCACTGTAAAGAGGTCCAAATTATTCTTTGCAGTGGGGCCACTGGCAGGATGTCAGCAAATTAACGATCTGATATGTGTTTTAAACTTTTAGAGAGTTCTCACCACGTACTGACAACTAAACATTTTTAGAAACCTCACCCTACTTTACATCCAGTGATGCCACGTGACTAATACATGTTAAATAAGTTCCATTTATCCGAAGATTATTTTCTAGTCCTATAGTCCTTTTTTCCCTCCTGAAGTCTGAGTCGGATCCACATTATGGTAATTATAAGGAAATAACAAATTTAAGAGCACACTTATCTTGATGAACAATGAATAATACATGGAATTGTTGAATCACTATTTGGTACACCTGAAACTAGTATAATACTGTGTGTTAACTACAGTGGATTTTAAAAAATAAATACTTTTATAACATGGCCTTACATATTTTGAGATCAAAGTGAAAGAAGAAGGCACTGTTTGGGAAGCTGTTTCTTGGAGGTAGAGAGTGGTATATTGGTAAATGTTTAGAAACTAGATTCCAAAAAGAAAGTCCTGATTTGCAGCATGTGTCAATTTTTCTGTGACATAAATACTGCCGTGGCTGATCTCCAGCTACCAAATAGACACTATTGAATGCAGAATTGGAAGAGATGCTCCAAGACTGCTCTTGCGAGCTTATGTGAGCTGGTGACCAATAGTTGTAATTATGGTTTAATCAATGTACTAACATATTGAAATAATGCATTTTATTTATTTAATGATAGTACTTTCCTTAACCTTTGCAGGTAAAGTTCAGTATAAATTGCAGGCTTAAATTTAGTGTTCTCCTGGAGACTTTTTTTGTTCTTAGAAGTTCTCACTAAACTGCTTTCCTTGCACTATCCATTATTTATATTGTAAAATATCTTAAAATTCATTATAATTAATACATCTTTATACTTGTATTTTTACTTAAGTAAGTCAAACATATTTCTTTGAGTAACTCATTATGTATTTGAATATTTTCTTCAAAATTTAACACTCTAGAAATCTAGAACCCTAGGACCATGGCTATTGGTTCCATAGTGTCCTGACTTTGCAGAAGAAAGTAAATTCTAGGGGGTTTTAAGCCAGATTACTTCTCCGTTAGCAAATTGAATAGAATAGAGCCCATATTTCCCAACTCTCTGTCCTGATCTTTTTCAGTATTCCAGTTTGCTTTTCTTTCATGGATGCAATTATTAATTTAATTCCATTTAGTATCATTTATTCTCTCCTCAACTCCCGCAATCTAGTTCCAATCCTTCCAATATACAGAAACTATGTTAACGAAGAACAACAATAACCACAATTAAATGCACAAAACTTTTGCACCTAAGCTAGTTCTTTTACACTTTTATTTAACAACCATTCATGATGTTTATTGACCATCTCCTGTGTGCTATGCACTGTTCCCTAGGAAGCCACCTATTTCATATTTGTACAGTTATAATGTTTAGAAATACCATGGAGTCAAATTCTGCCTTCTGCAATTCCCAGTTTCTCTCTCCAGAACTAGACAGAGTAAAGTCGTGTCTATTCCATGAAAGAGTCTTTCAAATATTTGAAAAACTTTGTTGTGCCCATTTTCTTCCTTTTCTAAGTGAATCATCCTCAGTTCCCTTAATGATTTCTCATATGACATGTTTTCAAACCCTCATTAGTTCTGTTTACTCTTCTCTGTATATGACATAATTCTGTCAATGACCCAATTAATGGTTGGTGCCCAGAATTAAATATATTACTCTACATGTTGTCTGACCAGGGCAGAGTAGGCAAGTATTTCCCCATGTTCTATACACCCTCTCTAACACAGCTAAGAATTAAGTGCCTGTTTAGAACATGAATAGGCTATTCTTAATGGGACTGCCATGGTTTGCTTTTTTAATGAGGAAAAGCTATTTACTTGCCTGTGAGCTGACCTTGAGTCAACAGTGTGATATATGTCTCCTTTTCCCCATATATGCCTGTGTAGCAGTAAGAACAGAAACATCCTGTTGTCTTGACACTATAACCGGCTGTTGTCAAGGTATAGATAATATATGTCACAGTTGTGGAAGAAATTCCAGTTGTATTTCTTTCTTAAACTCATCAGTGCACACTTAAGGAAATTTGGAGAAAAACTATTCAGTTTGATTTGTTGTCAAAAGGCTAAAATGGTCAACCCACATGGTTTTCCATTGGGAAATCTGAAAGATTCCCCCCCGCCTTTTTTTTTTTTACCTCCAATAGCTATTTAGTCCCTGGGCAGTGAGGTCACTTTGATTACAGTGGAATGTGAGGGAGATAAACAGAGTTTTTAGGGGGTCATTCTCTCCAGGTGTCTGAAAAGGAATTCTCTGAACATGAGACTCCACTACCCTTCTTTCCTTCTATCTGGGGAAGATAATTCCAACCCTCCTCTTTCTCCAGATGGTCTTTATTGAACAGCACAGGATTCAGTACATATACATGTAGTAAGGAGGAGGTGAAATTTACCAGACATTTTATAGACTGGGCAAAATATGAAGTCCAGAGAAAAGGATGCTCCCCTAAAGATGCAGAGAGAGGTTCTGTTTTCCTAATGCCAAGCATTTGGAAGAAAACCAAAGAAATTCAGTAAAAGACCAGAATGCCTCCAAATAGTGGACATTTGGCTCGGCAAATTTAGCAGTGCCTGAATGTTCTGCTTGTCAATGAGTTGTGGCATCACATAGACAGCCGTAATAAATTAAATAGTAGGCCAGGAATAGAACTAAGACTTCCTGATTCATAATCCAAGGTTCTGGCCCCTACACTGTCTTTGATTCTATACGGATCTCACTGGCTATTCTGGGCTGGTAATACTCCTTGCTCACCCATAGTAGAAAAGAACCTTTTAGCAAAAGACTTGGCCCAACTTCATTTTGAATTATTTGATCTGCAGCCAGCTGGACTAGGATGAAATCTCATATTAGTGTTATACATTTCATTTGACAATAAATTCCTCACCCTAGACTTTCCTTTCTTAAAATAATATCCTGTTTAAAGAACCAGAAAGTTATTAATTTTTTTTCTTCAGAAGCAGTGAAAATTTTCATCTGAATAGCTGGTCAGAAGCTAAAGATAATATAATTATCCTATGTCAGAATTTCTAGGCAAGTTATATAAGTCAATCTTAATTTTTATTCTGGTGCATTTCAAAATGAAACTTATGTAGATTAAGAGGTAGGTAATAAAACCAACCAGGAACTAACACCTATTTGCCAGATATCGTCTGTTGAACCACAAAATCTTTGCATGTTACCTTAAATTAATAGTAACATGTGCCAATATCATTTTAATATTAGATGACACAGAATGATAAATAATATCCTCATTCAAAGTTACTACAAGGCATCTTTTAACTGATATATAAATTATGGCTTTATATTAAGTGTTTATGTTCATTTCCTATGTATCTCCTCCCATTCATCAAACATGATGAGGAAACCGGTCTCTGCTTGATTTTTAAACTCCAACAAGGCTTCAAATAGAACATTTTTATGTTGGGACTTCTGTAAATAGTTTACACACTCTCCTGCATAGTTTCAAAGCACATCTATGCAGCTGGTCCTAAGGAGTGCTCAGAAGTGGCAGGTGTGAGTCGGGAAGAGAACTGTGTGGGCAGTAATTCCTCTCTATTCCAAGGAAATCTGAGGATGACTTCCTCCACTAGGTTTAAAGGCCCATTTTGTGGAGTGGGATATAATTTCTACTTAAATAATTCGATAAACATTATGAAATCAGTCTTTAAGTGCTAAAATTGGAGATTAACTTTCAGGGTTACTTAGTACATTTATAGATACAAAGTCAGCCTTTCTGGGTTGATTATTTATTCTCTATCATCATGCTTGCTTGATATCTGCAAATCCTTGAAGTTTTTACTTTTTTTTTTTTTCTTTTTACAATTCTCAGTAGCTCTCTCCTTGGGTTCAGATATTGAAGGAGACATGATTCTTTCTGGTATGAAAACAAGAAAAACATCCATTTAACATTAAAATTCCATCTACTGTTTTCAAGAATATTATGATCATCTTTCTTTAGGTGTGGATAACAAAGAAAGACAAAAGTAAAAATTTCCTCATTTTCCATAAAAATATATGACTTAATTTAGAAAAAAAGTCTTGTATTGACCTGAATCTGTCAACTTTCCTAGTTTTACCTTTCAGACTCTTTCTCATAATGCCTGGTGTTCCTCAAATGACAGTCATCTTGAGGACTACCACTACATAATTCTTAATATTTTTCTTTAATTAGATTCACATTTTTTACAGTTAAAATAATTTAAAAAATATATTCATGCTATATATCAGTTATAATTTTATATTTCCTATTGTATATTAAACTATAAAATTATCAAAATAAATCACTATACTATCTGATATAATCTCACATAAATTATATTACATTTTAGGAAATGCTTAGTTAGAAATTCAAAACTTATTTTGGTTTCTTGAATATGCCATGCTCTCTCTCATTGCAACCAGGATTACTAAGTTTAGCAAATAAAAATATAGGATACTCAGCTTCATTTGAATTCCACATAAACAAGGTTTTGTAGTATAAGGATAGCCCATGCAATATTTGAGATTTACTAAAACATTTTATGTTGTTTATCTGAAATTCAAGTTCAACTAGGCATCCTGAATTTCATCTCGCAACTCTATTTTGATCCATGGAATCCTTCTCCTTTGGCTTAACATACATCTCCCCTGCCTGGGTATATCAGAGGAAACCTTTTGTTTTGAGTATAGTGTCACTCCAATGGAGAGGTCTTACAGAAGTTGTTTCCTTAAATGAATGAACAGTAATTGCCTCTTAAGATATGCAACTTCAAAGAATAGAAAATACCTTTTCTTAGTGTGTTATTTAGTGTTATAATCCTAGGCAAATCTAAGACTTCCCATTTTGTTTTTTTCTGTGGTAACAAAATAAAATCTGAAAAATGCATGAGGCTAATCTTTTAAGAATTGCAAATTTACTTGAATTATTAATATTTTGTATGAAATTTTCTAGGAATGAGTAATTTCAGATTGAATCCTTTGCTATTGTATATTTTCTCACTTCTATCATGTGCAATGTGTCTGTGGCTCTGTTGGCACAAAGAGGAGTCTTCACACTGAAAAAGTATGGAAACTATTTATCTAACTCCGTCCTCTCATTTTTTTCCTGATGACTTACATTAGCAAATTTAAGAATTTCCCAAGCTACAAACTTAGATTAATGGCAGGATTGGAAAATCCCGGTTTCTTGCGTTCATCCTTACTTCTGGTTACCTAAGTAGGCATTAACACTATTAGACCTACCAGGCACTTTCTTCAACTCTATAGGTGACCCAAGAGGACATATTGCCCATACAAATTCATATGCATTGAAAGACCTGGGATGAATACGTGTAGATTAGAAAAAACAATTTAGTCTCACATGGATGGCATCTTCATATTATTAATCTACAAGTTTAGAAGAAACATCATCTTATTGATGATTTGTTCCTTTCTTCCTCCTTCCCTCCCTCCATCTGCTTTTTGTTTTCTTTTCCTTCCCTCTTTTCTTCACTTTTTTCCTTCCTTCTGTCTCTCCTTCTTTTTGTTTGTTAACAGTTCACTCTATCAGTGGTTCTCAAATATGATTAGGCATCAGAACCACCTGAATAGAATAGCTTGTTAAAATATAGCTGCTGATTCAGTAGGTCTTTAATGGGAATGAAACATTTGCACTTTTTACAAGTTCCCAGGTAATAATGTTGCTGCTCTATGGAGGGGGCTACACTTTAAGAACTCTGAACCACATACTAGTACTAGTTCTCAACAGTGGCTGATTGTAAGCACACTTGTATAGCTTTGAAAACTTCCACATTCTAAGGCTCCACACTCCAAATTTCATAGGTGTAGGGTGGGGCCAAACCAGTGTGTTTTTAAGAAGTTCAGCAAGAAATCCATTAATCTCTTATATTAACAGAATAATAAAAAAAAATACAACATATAAATGTCCAAAAAAGATATTTATAACATTCAAGACCTATTTTAAATCACTTCTTAGTGATTTAATAAGCAGAACAACCAAAACTCTCTCAGGTAGCAAGGATTTAAAAGGCAATTATAGCAAGTTTTGAAGATAAATATTAGAAACACTTCTATACTTTTAAGAAAAAGTAGAACACTCATTATCACTCATTTTATTTAATGTTGTGATTAAGGTTCTGGCTGAAGCAATAAAACAACAAATAGTAGCAACAACAACAAAATGGAGAGGTAATTATATTACAGAGGAAGAGAATTTGTACTTTAAAAATCCCAGAGAATAATCTGAGAATCAACAAAGGAAAACACAGAAACATTGTTGTCCACTATCATTAGCCATTTATAAAATAGAATAGGGGTACCTGGGTGGCTCAGTCAGTTAAGCGTCTAACCTGAGTTAAGCTCAGGTCATGATCTCAGGGTCCTGGGATGGAGCCCTGCATTGGGCTCCCTGCTCAGCGGAGAGCCTGCCTCTCCCTCTCTTTTCCACTTGTGCTTCTCACTATCTCTGTCGCTATCTTGGTCAAATAAATAAATCTTAAAAAAAAAAAAACAGAATAGAGAAAAATAAATCACAGTGACAAAAAAATCTAAAATATCTAGAAGCAACTGAACAAGAAGAAATAATCAATATTTTTATGGAGAAAGTTAAAAATGTCACCAAAGTATGTAAAAGAAGACAACAAATGGAGAGGTACATAATTGTTTTGGATAGGAACATTCCTTCTAACATACTTTAAAGCAATGTCTGTTTCCCCTCTAGAATGTAATGATCATTGCCTGTTTTGTGCAGTGATGTAACCCAAGAATCTAGAGCAGTGGTTGGCACATGATATCATAAAATAAATGTTGGTTGAATGAATGAATGAATGAAATCTTAATTGTCTTTCAATTAATTTTTAAATCCAAAGTAGTTTAACTCGAAACTCCTATAGGATTTTTAAAATGAAACTTGCAAAGCTGATTCTTAAAAAAACAAAAATGAAGAAGTCCCAAAGGAAACAAAACATTTTAGTATAAATATCCTTAAACATATATGAAAATACAAAAAAATATTTTAATAAACTTAGATGCTGAATTAAAATTAAAATTTGTCAGGATTTTGTTAATTTTATTTTATGTATTCCTCTCTACTTTTTAAAAAACAATATTTTAGATAAATTCCTGACATTATATTTCACTCACAAATGCTTAAGTATGATAAATTGATTTTAAAATTCTCTTGTAAAAGGAAAGGAGGGAGTATTAATTATAAAAATCTTAAAACAAAACAATTCAAACATTTTTTGACACTGTATAAAAATCTACAAATGAAATTTAAGAAACAAAACAAAGAAAAAAAGAGACAAAAAACCAGACTCTTAACTATAGAGAACAAATTGATGGTTACCAGAGGGGAGGCAGGTGGGTGAAACAGGTGAAGAAGTGAAGGGGATTAAGAGCACACTTATGATGAGCACTGAGTGACCTAGAGAATTGTTGAATCAGTATATTGCACACCTGAAACTAATATAACACTGTATATTAACTCTACAGGAATTAAAACTAAAATCCATAAATGAAAAGACTGATAAAAATCAAAAGGCAACTGACAGGGAAAATATTTGGAGCATGTATAATGAAGAACTAAGAAATTATTAAAAACAATAAAAATGGCAAAAGCATTCAAAAAAGCTATTATATAAGAATGAATATTATTTAAAATTCTAAACCTCAGTGGTAATCAAAGCACTGCAAATTAAATAAATAATGGAAATTATTTTTCATCCATCAGACTGTCAAAAAAGAAAAAAAAGCTTGACCACATTTGAGATTGACAATCTCTTCAGAAATGTAAAGCTCTGCCTTTTTTGGAGGCCAGTTTGGCCTATTAAAATTAAAATAGGACATGTCCTTGAACTTGGCATTCTAATTTTAGATATACATCCTACAAATTACTTGTAAACATGCAAAAATTAGTATGCCCAATACTATTCACTGAAACTTTTTTTGTGTGTGGCCAAAGAATTGGAAATAACCTATGCAGTCATAAGCAGAATACTGTTTAATAAATTATTGTACCATTATTTCTTAGACCATTACCCATTAGTTGCAAATATGAAGTAGGTTCATGTGCACTGACACACAAGTAACCTAGTCAGCTCTTCAACGTAAGTAAGAAACTGTGGCTCTTTGGAGGGATACAGCCCCATGGCAGGGTACACTGCTCGATGAGTAAAACACGGTTGCCCAGGAATTCTCACTTTAGTCTGGTGTCCTTGTGCAGGGAACAACCTGTATAATTGTACTGGGGGCCCTGCTACTCGTTAGTAAAGCACTCCAAGAAGGTTTATTAAATGGAAAAAAATGTGAAGGACAATATCCTATAGCATGAAATCTTTTAGGTACCAAATGAGCACACATATATATGTGCATGCATAGTATTCAGACACAGGCACACACACACAAACACAGACTTGAATCAAAATTCTGTATTTTGATATGCATATATATAGATGCACAAAGATCTGTAAAGATACCTAGCCTTTGGGAGTGGGGGTAGAACTGGGAGGAGGCAAAGGAAACCCATGTTTTTTCATATAGTTTGAAATTCCTATAGGGAGTTTATGATTGTGAATTACATCAGCAATTGTCATTTTTTATTAGGTAAAAAAGTAAATATTTATTAAAAACAATAAAACACTACAAATTACAATTTTAAAAAGATGGCAAATACCACAAACAGAATACCCAGAAAAATTTTTGTTAGTAAACTGAATAGCACACTTTATTAATACCATTCTCCCCCCGCCTTTTCTGTTATTGTGAATGATTTTAAAGGTTTGGAATATCCATATATTGTCATACTGTGAAGCCTTTTACTTAATGATGGAAAACCCTCATTAGCGATATGGAAAGATGTCCACACATTCAGTATATAAGTTTACTAAATCGTAAAGTTACTAAATTTTCACACGTGAAGAGATGATTTATCTTGGCCATTGGTTCTACCTACCTCCCTGAGTGCCAGTCTCTGCAGCCAGATGAGATCTGGTGGTCATCTCTTTCTGTGACCATTAGTTTCAATATATTGAGTCCTGGCTGGAACTACTGACCTATTCCTGGTGTTCCTGGTTACTCACCAGAGTTATAATTCTCTTCTTACAGCTTAGACAAATTCCTGAATAGCTGCACTGTTTCTTTTAGCCCCAAAATAGAAAAGAGTACCATTATGACCTTGACTCTCTACCGTAAAGCCAAACTGACATTTTGTGAGAAATGATAAAATGGTATTCCACACTTGCTAAGATTTACAGAGCTCTAGTCAGTGAGCATATTAAATAGAATGTAGATGATGCTATATGTGATTTTAAGGCTAAGTTTTAGGGGATTAGCTACATACTTGCAATGAATTAAGATAAATATTCTTATTTGACATTTTATTTTTAAAAAATATTTTATTTATTTATGAGAAACACAGAGAGAGAGAGAGAGAGGAGCACCAGGTAGAGGGAGAAGCAGGCTCCATGCAGGGAGCCGGACTAGGACTCGATCCTGGGTCTCCAGGATCACGCCCCGGACTGAAGGCGGCGCTAAACCACTGAGCCACCTGGGCTGCCCAAAATTTTATTTTTTTAAGTCACATAGCAGCTAGTGCTATGCAATGTATCTTGATAGAATTAATTAATTAATTAATTAATTAATTTTAATTTATTTTTTATTGGTGTTCAATTTACCAACATACAGAGTAACCCCCAGTGCCCGTCACCCATTCACTCCCACCCCCCGCCCTCCTCCCCTTCTACTACCCCTAGTTCGTTTCCCAGAGTTAGCAGTCTTTACGTTCTGTCTCCCTTTCTGATATTTCCCACACATTTCTTCCCCCTTCCCTTATATTCCCTTTCACTATTATTTATATCCCCACATGAATGAGACCATATAATGTTTGTCCTTCTCTGATTGACTTACTTCACTCAGCATAATACCCTCCAGTTCCATCCACGTTGAAGCAAATGGTGGGTAGAATTTAATAAAAATGTTAATACTATTGATAAATACTTAACCCAGATGGCGATTTAAGTGAACATGTGTCAGAGGTTTTTTTGTTTTTTTTTTTTAAGTTTTTTTTTTTTTTAATTTATTCAGGAGAGATACAGAGAGAGAGAGAGAGATAGAGGTAGAGACATAGGCAGAGGCAGAAGCAGGCTCCATGCAGGAAGCCCATTGTGGGACTCAATCCTGGGATCCCAGGATCAGGCCCTGAGCAAAGGCAGACGCTCAACCACTGAGCCACCCAGGGGTCCCTGTAAGGGTTTTTAAGAAGTTATTAGGCAATCTGTTATGAAGGGACACCTTACAGAATAGGAGAAATTATTTGAAAATCATAAATTGATAAGGGATTAGCAGCCAAAATATATAAAAACTCATACAACTGAATAACCAAAAGCAAATAATCTGATTAAAATATGGCAAAGGACCTGAAAAGATATTGTTGCAAGAAGACATACAAATAGCCAGTATATGAAAAAGTGCTCAAAGTCACTAATTATCAGGGAAATTCAAATTAAAACCACAATAAGATACTACCTCACACTGGTTAGAATGACTAATGTAGAAAAGACAAGAGAAACCAAATATTGGAAAGAATGTAGAGAAAAGGGAACCTTGTATGCACTGTTGGTGGGAATGTAAATTGGTAGAGCCACTATGGAAAACAACATGGTGGCTCCTCAAAAAATTAAAAATGGAACTATTATTTGATCCAGCAAAAATACTTTTCTGGGAATATATCCAAAGGAAATGAAATCAGTATCCCACAGAGATTATTTGTAGTCCCATGTTCACTGCAACATTATTCACAATAGCCCAGATATGAAAACAACCTACATGTCCATTGAAGGATGAATGGACCACCCCTAAAGAACTGACCATGCCTAAAGGAATATGATTCAGCCATAAAAAAGCGGAAAGTCCTGTCATTTGTGACAACATGGATGAAGCCAAAGGACATTATGCTAAGTGAAAGAAGCCTGCCAGAGAAAGACTAATGCTGCATGGTACCACTTACAGGTGAAATCTTTTTTTAAAAAAAGACCTCCTTTTATATATTTTTAAAGATTTTAGAGATTTTTATGGATTCGTAGATTTTATGGACTAGAATGGTGGTTTCCAGGGGCTGTGGGATGGAAAATGGGGAAATGTAGGGGAAAAGGTACAAACTGTCCCTTATGAGAAAAATAAGTTTTGAGAATCTAATGTAACTATAGTTAGCATGGCGACCATAGTTATTAATATAGTACTGCATACTCGAAAATTGCTTAGAGTAGATCTTAAACATTCTTCACACATGCACGCACATGCATACACACAGAAGAAGTTAATCATAAGAGGTGATGGGTGCATTGCTTATTTTAATTCTGGTAACCATTTCACAATGTGTATAATATCATATCATCACTTTGTACATTTTGAATATACACATATATTTGTCAATTATTCCTCAATAATGTTGATCAAAATGAACACAAATCATTGACAATTAAATTCCAGCATGTACACAGTTTCCTTTCAGTATAGATATTTCTTTCATTAATGTCTTTGTGTTGGTTACCAAATTAAAAAGGAATAACCAGTCAGTAGTAGCTCCCTCATATTATTAAGCATTTCACACACATTAGTCTCCCAATATTTTGAAAGCCTGAATGAGAGGAGATGGAGCATCTGGCTTCCCTGAAACCACTGAAGGACCCAGCAGAGAGAACGAATGTAGTGGAACTCAAAAGTATTTTTTGATTAATTAATAGTTGTGTACTAAGTTCCAGTCTTTAATGAGCATCTAGACAGTATGATCAATCTCTAAAAGTCGGTTTCTACAGAAAGAAAGCATCAACAACTGCTATGGAACATTGCTTTTTCTTTTCAATTGAAGAGAACTTTTTAGATGCACTGATTAGAAAATGTGTTGGCTGTAGAGTAGGTCATTATTTGTGTCCTTACAAGACTTAGTAGAAACTCAAAAACGTCTTTGTGGTATAATGCTTCTGAGGGAAAGGGACATTTGAAAAATAGCCTTTTGCTTCCAAAATATTGAGGTTACTCATCCTCCAATTCCCTGAGATCATTAAGACCTGTTTGTTTGCCTTTCTCTTGTGCATAAGGAAACCAAACAATGCCTTCTTTTTTCCCCAATATGGTAATAACTCTTAACCCAAATTTCTGCCTGGGGAATCTCTCCAGCACATTGAAGAAAAATTTTTCTTTATCTATATATCTTGTTTGTTCTCCATATAAACTATGTGCCCATAAAAGGGACCAATAAGTTTCTGTGGCTTCTAATTAAAATGGCTAAATTCCATAATATATGAATCTCCTGTGGTGTTGACTTGCACCTTTTTCCTATGATGGGTAGTAATTCCTTGGCTATCATTTGTACAGTCAAAAATAAACACAAATGAAAATGTGACTGATAAAGCTAGTAAGTTAGAGAGCTTAAGAATATTCAATAGTATTTTAAAATGGGATTCACGTTCCTTTAAAATATTGTTTGAAAAAAATATTGTTTGATATGTATATAGAGAATATATATGTATTGAGAGTTAAATGATTAAAAGTAATTTTCTGTTTTCAAAAGGTAAGGTTTAAGAGAATACAATATCACTCTTTTCAGAAGTCCAAGGTAGATGGGACATTACTTAGTGCTAAAATTCTGTTACTCTCATGGTAAAATTATGAAACAAACCACAAAGTAGTAATTTAGAACTGGAGAGTACTTTAGATGTGTAGCTTTTTAAGCAATGAAAAAAACCTAAGATGAATAATATCAAGAAAAAATTGACTTACTAGGTTTTGACTGCTTGAGAAGGTTAATTGGAAAGAAGGTTAAAATATACCAAGGAGAACTACACATGGTTGTTGCATATGATAGGTAGCAAAAGGGTATTTTGGCAGCTGTAAATCTCTTCTTTTTGTGTAGTTAACTTACTCTTAGCTCATCCCTCTTTCTCTAGCTGTGGTTTCCGAGAGAGATCTTTGTAATTTTTTCCATATTTATTGAGCAACTATTAGATCAATTAACACTATGTTGTGTACAAGAGATGAGACAAATCCCTCTTCTTTTAAGAAGTTTATATTACATCTAGCAGATTGCCATGCAAACAAGCAACCAAAAGAGGGAAAAGAGAGAGAGAGAGAGAGAGGGAGAAAACGAGAGATATTTTGATTGGATAATATGGGGGTAAGCTTCACAGAGAAGACCACCACAATTTAACTGAGCCTTGAAAACTGACTAAGAATATGAAGGATGGAAGGCATGAAGTGCAAGGTATGCTAGGAACAGGATATGAAACATGGTAATAAAACAAGTTTGCAATGGATTGAATTGAGAGTGGTGTGAGATTAACACTGGCTAAAATCTTGTGCAAGGTGCAGTAAAAGATATAAACTAAACACACATAAAAAGTTGTTCAATTGAATTGAACTTCATAGGTTTGCCCTGTCTCTCAGGCTTACCAGGCATGTGTCTATCTATTTTTTTCTCTGCACCCAACAGCTCCCCTTTTCCTGGTCTTTATTATACTATTATAAGGAAAGTAATTGTATTTTTGAAAAACGTTGAAAGTCAAAAAAGATAAGTGCATCCTTTGTGCTCTGTCTGCAATCCCTACTGCTCCTGTATGGGTCACCTCTGTATGGGGTCTCCAGTGGCACAATTATTTCCTCTGTTTGTTTCAAGGTGAATCTAAATTTGCCATTTAAGTAATTTGCAGATGTAGACATATTTTATAATCTGGTGAAGAGGATACTCTGCTGGGTCAGTGAAGCTCTACCTCATTGTTCTCTGTGGCAATAGTTGAGTCCTAGTATAAAAGAGTAAGAATAATACATTTATATATATATCAAATTAATGGGCACTTCTTAAACAGTTGGTGACTATTTAATCAGAAATGTCATTTCCACACAATTTCTGCGTTGGTGTGTGCCATTATTCAATTTGACTAAATTCTATTCAAATTGTATTCAACCACAAATGCTTGCTGGTGACTAAAAGGTCAAATACATGAGAAAGCACAGATCTTATAGTACCACCTGTCACCATTACTGATAAAATAATTCAAAGTATATGTTCTTCTACTGAAGGCAAGTTAAAGGAAGGACTGGCTATTTTTATTCTAAGCATCTTCTTGTGGATTGAAAGCATTGATCCATTACAGACTTAGAAAGTCCAACCAAGGGGAAAATAAGAATGTGATCTCCTTATATTTTAAGATTCTGTTATTTGCTCAGAAAAAATATAACCCAAATGTAAACTTATAGCCATAAAAATGGTAGGTAAATTAAGTAATTCTAAGAAATGTCTTTATTACATTTAATAGGAAATGAAGGAGATATTTCCTTACGCTATTGAAAATAGAAATATAGAAATACTCTTCTGGCAGACAGTTCTCACGAATTTTGGAAATTAAGGCAAAACAAAACAACTCATAGTCCCTGAAAAAAAATAACAGCAGTGGCAAAAAAGTAAATCATATCTCTATTATTTGCCTTAAGATATTTCTTGTGCTCTTGATCAGAAATTAGTTGTTAATAGAATTGACCTGCTTTTGAACAAGTATTTCTAACAACCTCTGCATTCAATAACACAATGCACCCATGCATATTGAATTTAAATGGCTGTAAATATGATAATATGCCTTAACTGCTAAATTTTGTGAGAAAGTAGTGAGAATTCTATGAATTTTCTCACATACCACGTCGCTAGGAATATTGTCTTAAAAGCCTTCTAAGCATTTAGAATATGCTTCTTTCCACTTCCTGGAACACAAAGTGCAGCAAAGGAAGAAGGGTTAGGAAGAAAGGGTCACTATCTCTAAGGGAAATATGCAAGCACCACAGATGCACGAAGCAAGCTGCTGTTTCCCACAAAATCCACAGCTCCTCTTGAGCACAGGAAAGGGAAGAAAAATCCTCTAAAAAATTAACCACATGTTAGTATTGAAACGTTGCCAGGAACACAGACAGCCCTAGAGGGTTTGTTTCAAATCAATATTGATGGAGCCGTGTGGTGGGTCAAGAGAATGGCACATCTTGCTCTCAGAGTTCACAGGACTGAGTATTTTTATTCAGCCAAAGAGGAAAACTCAGAAAACAAACAAACAGCAGTGGGAATGATACCAGCAACACTAACAGTCTGACATTTTTAGATTCATGTATAGTGAGAAAGTGGTTCGCTACCTCAATCAATCTTTCATTTAATGAAATCTCTGGGAAGCACAGGGGCTGTGTTTGGGCAGAAGGTGACATGCGGTATTACAAAGCCCTCCTGGTGAATGAGGCTGTTGCATGTTGCTGAAGTTTTTGAAATATCAGGTCAGTATCGTTATTATACCATTGTCGAAGCAAAAATATGCCACATTACCGTGCATACTAACTGTAGTTTAATGTATATAAAACAAAACAACCTTATCCCCCTAAAAACACCTGAAAACAATTTCTCCCTCTTTTTTTGATTGGACCGATTCAATTGTATACAAATTGAATAGAGGCCCCTGTTCAATATTCCAGGTAATTGTTAAGTAACAATTTTTTTCATAAAGAGATTATAGCTATTAAGTATATAACCATCTGATGTAAAGCCAACAAGCAGTAGACAATCCACAAATGCCTCCTTTCTTTTCTGAGCCTTCATAGCATTTTCTAAATTACATATTGTTTTAGAGAGGTGAAGGGGTGTGATTAGTTATATTAGCTTGATTGCTTTGATAACGGTAAACCAGTATCTTTTTGTTATCTCCATACTTACTTCTATATTTTGATAAATGCTTTCCTTTCATTTCTCAGAGAAAACACTTCTGACAACACTCTCTATATTCAAGTAAACCTTTAGTTGGCTTCTTTGCCTCATTTTCTTACTCTACCATCTTTGTTCTGAGGATCACAGAACTTAAATTTGAAGGAGGACTAGAGACCATTTAGAGTAATTTAAAAAAAAATTTATTTATTCATGACAGAGACAGAGACAGAGACACAGGCAGAGGGAGAAGCAGGCTCCATGCAGGGAACCCGACATGGGACTCAATCCCGGGTCTCCAGGATCAGGCCCCGGGCTGAAGGTGGCGCTAAACCACTGGGCCACCAGGGCTGCCCATAGAGTAACTTTAAACAGAGATGACAACTAAAGCCAAGGAGAGCCTTAGTAGACAAAAGGTAGATGGAGAAATTAGTCATTCCCACTCTCAGATCTGTGTCCCAACATTTCTCTATATCCTTCATATCTCACATAGGGGCTCCTATTTTTATAGCGCCAGTGTCTAATTCTCTCTACATTTTTCCTTCTCTTAAAGAGTTGCCTACATTTGTCTTACCCTGGGATTTCTTTGAATTTCTCCCTACAGTCATTCGAATTTACCTCATGATTACTCACAATGAGATGCTACAGAAAAGTTTGGTCATATCATGGGTTTGTTTTAATT
This sequence comes from Canis aureus, assembly GCF_053574225.1. Classification (NCBI taxonomy): domain Eukaryota; kingdom Metazoa; phylum Chordata; class Mammalia; order Carnivora; family Canidae; genus Canis; species Canis aureus. The sequence goes on along the minus strand of NC_135625.1, from coordinate 29,914,046 downwards.
TTGTCTGGTTTTCACCTACAACTTGCCACTTTGAAGTATTAATAAGTCCCCTAGCTTTTTTCTGAAGCAGATGTGGCCTAGACTTTAATCTGTATTTAGGACTTCCTGCTATTTGCTTTGAGCTCACACCCCTTGCACTGTTTTTTTGTGATTGTGTAAAGGTAGTGAGTGGCACTGGGCTTCTCTTCCTATCTACTGAGTTCAGCATCCCTTTCTAGGTAAAGTCCCAGATTTCCAGCAAAGTCCCAGATTTCCAGCTGTTTTCCCAAACTTTCAACAGCTACCAATGCACTACTCCTTCCCTTCCAGCTTTTACCACAGTTCTCTGCGTAGTCTTGGCTCTTAGGGCCCCCGTCCTGACACTGGGCTGTCCCATACATCTTTGAGGCTTCTCATCCAAAGACAAGAGGCCAGTTCACTATTCACTCATTTCTCCTTTCTCTGAAGGTGTATCTAGCCTAATGACAGGAACATAATGTCACACCAGTTGTTTCTAATTGCACAGAATCCAATTTTCTTAACATATATAAAAATTAAACAAATCTTTCTCAATCTATTTCTGTCTCTGTCAGCCTAAAATCTATGCTACTCTTCAGCTTAGAATCCACCTCTTTTCCCTGCTCCATGTGGAAATAACCTATCCATTCTCCAGGGCATAATTTATTAGTCATCCTCTCTATGACTCTTTCTTAGTCCCTTTTCCTTTAGAATTAATCAACCATTTCACACTGTCCTCATAGGCATCTTGTTCTGTGATAGTCATTTTTGTCTATTTTCTTAAAAAAATGGTGAGCTCTTTGGGGTCAGGAATAAATCTTGTTCCTTTCAATTATGTGTTCTTTTTCCAGAGCCTTTCACAACTTCTGCCTTTGTTAGAAACAAACTCTTAATCCTTTATTAGACTAAAGTTCTGGGATGCAGGAATAATGTCTTCTTATGCTTTCACACTCCTCAAAGTTCCTAAGAACATGTTAAGTACATGGTGGTCACTTGATATACTAACTGCTTGACCATCTGGCCAGAAATCTGGTAGCAGAGTTCCCAGTTTGGTCTCAGAAAGACAAGACTTTCTGCACAAATGGCTTCTTTGAGAACAAGGGAAGGGCTATGATTAAAATGTAGAACTCAGAAAGGAAAGGCCTTTTGTCTTCCTTATTAGTCTTTTAATCTCAGTGATTTCTAGGTCTTTGTGTGAGTGTGTGCTAGTGCAAACAGATAAGGTGGTAAAAAGAGAACAGAGGGATGGCAGATACAAATACATTTTCTGGGTCCACTCAGGTTGTGAGATAAGAAAATATGTCATTGGCAAGAGATGCTGTGTGCTTTAACTTTAATAATAACTTTGTTTCAAGCACACACATGGGCCTAGTTTAATGTCCCCCAAATTGGAACTTGAAGATTATTTATTATCTATTTATTTATTTATTTATCTATTTATTTATTTATTTATTTTTGGAACTTCAAGATTTTAGCAGGGATATTTCACTCAAGATGTTAGGAGTTGTGACTTGAGAGAAATGTTTACATAATCAAATAAATTTGTGAAATTCTGTTTTCTATGATTTTTGCTTTCTTGTACTCATTTTCTGAATCACCATAACATCCATAAGCATATTGAAAGCTTTGAGAATTCCTGAAGTAAATAAAATCATTTAGCTTTATTTAATTAGGCATTTCTCAATCATGTCTGAGTGTAGCACCTTTTTTCTCTTTGTTTTTCACAGAATATTCCTTTGAGGAATGATGACCCAAATACCCTATGGTGACTTGAATTTGAGTGAAAAGATGCTCCCCAGAAGATTATAGGGTACCCTCTGTTAAGTCTCTGAGAGGTAAGAACTAAATTGTCCAAGAGGGATTTCCTGAAGGGTGGACGTCCAGGTGGAAATAGCCTTCAAAGAGCTCTCTAGAGACTGGCAATAGCTAATGCCAAAATAAATCAGTTTTAAAGATTTCATTTATTTATTTTATTTGAGAGAGAGGGAGAGAGAGAATGTGAGTGAGGGGAGTGGCAGAGGGAGAGAATCTCAAGCAGACTCCAAGCTGATCATGGAGCCTAAAAAGGGGCTCAATCTCAGGACTCTGAGATGATGACCTGAGCCAAAATCAAGAGTCAGATGCTTAACTGACTGAGCCACCCAGGTGCCCTGAAATTAATCAATTTTAATAAAGTAGAGTTTCTCAAATTTTTAGGGACAGCCAAATACCCTAGAGATCTTGTTAAAAATACAGATTCTGATTTACTAGGCCTGTACTGGAGCCTGAGATTATGAATTTCTAATAAGCTTTAAGGTCATATTAATGATATTGATCTTTAGAAAGTTCCTTGAATTGCAAGAGAGTGGAATGTTGAGATGGTGGAAAAGATCTGGAAATGACTGGACTATCATGGACCCCAGCCCCATTATCATTTCAGGGGAAGGGCTGATGCTCCCCAAGCATGGAATGCTAGGATGATAAAACAGGGCTGGAGGCCAAAGGTTCTGCAATGTCATATGGCTGTTTGTCTCCAGCTTTGTTTTTTTTGCAGAATCCAATGTCTGTTCCCCCTGGATTCCAATGTATCGTACTTGAATGTGATGGGCAGTGGTGGAAATGCACACCTGTTGCCACTTAAGTCTGAGTTTTCCCCAATATATTCCATGCCAGAAAGCCAATGAGTGTTCTACTGGTCATCTGCTTCTGTTTATTTGACAGTAGTTTAGGATAATTATTCTAAATAGAGTTACAGAAGAATTGAGAAGTCTAAGAAATTAAGAAACAGGTTAGAAGGGAACTATTCATACTGTTCTTCAAAAGTTCCTTCACACTGATCCTAAGCCATCATTCCAACCTGATTTTCTTCTTTCCCTCAACCCAGAGCTCATAGGCCCATGTAGTCTAGTTTCTTTCTTAGCCTACTAAAGTGCCATGCTAAGTTCCTCCTTCATGCAAGGGCACATCCATGTGTTCTCTTTCTTTCTAATTCTTACTCCGGTTAGAGTCTAGTTCAAGTTATGCTTTCTTTACAAGGCTTTTTCTAATTATCCCTAAGCACATACTACAGAATATGATTTGCATTAGTACTATGTGTTTCTTATTCCTCCATCTTGTCTCAAAGTTACACTTTATTTGAGAATAGGGGACATCTTATTATTATTTTATAAATTTTTATTTTACTTTCTTGTTTTCTGCTTTTCTAGGCTTTCACATTTTCTAGTATTGTGTTCATGGGCAGCAAAGAAAACTTCTCTAAGGACTTGGTTGTCTCATCTATGAAATAAAAACATTGGACTAATATGTGGTTTTCATATTTCTTGAAGACAAATAATCATTTCTTCAAATAATATATTACACAATAACCCAGTATATGGAATAAGGTCAAAGGTGGGGCTGTAGGGTTACATGATGGGCTAAGGGAAGGCAGAGACTTTCCTGTTTTCTGTCCTTCTACTCTAGAATATCTGCCTAAGCATAAAGTTACACAGGAATCCAGAAAACCACTGGGTTCAATGAAGTCCAAGACCTTTTATTACTCTTAAGACTTTGATTTTAATTATTAGAGAAACTTTGCTGGTTTATATAAAATGGGCAAACATGTCATGACAAATGAAATGAAATTGTAAGATACAATGCACACACCACAGTGGTATTTAAGGTGTGGCTCACTGAACAGCTGTGGCAGGAACATTGTGATGTTTTTTAGAAATGCCAGATCACAGATCTCCTTCAAGGCCTACCAAATCATAATTGGTGAGATTGGGCATTTGCAGATTACCAAGTGCCCTAGATGACTTGAAACATTGAAGTTTCAAACCCAATGATGTAGAGTAATGATTTTAAACAGCGGCACACATAAGGTTTAACTACTGAGTTTTGTATAAGGCAAATATCTGGCTGCTACACCTATAAGTTCTGATTTAATAGATCTTGGATAGGGGATCCCTGGGTGGCTCAGCAGTTTAGCACCTGCCTTCAGCTCAGGGTGTGATCCTGGGGTCCCAGGATCAAGTCCCACTTCGGGGCTCCCTGTGTGGAGCCTGCTTCTCCCTCTGCCTGTGTCTTGGCCTCTCTCTCTCTGTCTCTCATGAACAAATTAATAAAATCTTTAAAATAAAAAAAGATCTTGGATAAGACAAGGTCCAGTCATCTGTACTTAAAAAAAAACAAAAACAAAAAACAAAAAACAAACAAAAACAAAAACAAAAACAAAACCTTTCAGTGGTGATTCTCTGTGTACTTCTGGTTGAGACAGACCACTGATAAAGTGTAAAGTAAAATACCAATAATTTAGAGATAAACAGTTGCTGTTATTATGCAGCAAGTTTAGCTTTGAGCCTCCTAGAGGGGAAGGAGAAAAAGGGACATATCTTTTTGCCATGCCCATCATAGTGGAAGGCATACAGTAATACTCAGTAAGTCTATTTTTATTTATTGGAAGCACTCCTGCATTTTATGGTAACTCTTATGATGATAGGGCCTCTAGATTTAAAAAAAATTCTACTTGCTCAAAAAGTTCACATGAAAATATTATCAACTAAGAATAACTCTAAAAAAGCCAAAATATTTGTTTGGACAATATACTGATATTTAATAATGCTTAAATACTTTATTAGTAACTGGGTAACAAAATGTTCAAAGGTTAAGTCTCCATTTGTCTCCATTTGCTTTTGTAACTTTCATTTTTAGTTATACATACCATATTTAAATGCTACCTGATGCTTGCATGAACACAAAAGTGATTCTTAACCTTGACTAAACATTAGAATTCACCTCCCAGGATTTTAAAAATTCCTTTAAAAATCCTGATACTCAGGCTACACTCTTGAAAAATTACATATGAATTTCTGGAGATGGGATCTAGGCATCAATATTTTGTAAAGTTCCCTAAGTAATTCCAATGTGAATCTAAGGTTCTTGCTTCCACCAATAGTTCTCAAATTAGAGAATGCATGATAGTTACCTGGGAAGTTTATTGGAAATGCAAATTCTCCACTCCCCTACAACTGAGATTCAGATCCAATAGGTTTATCTGAAATGGTAGTTGTTGAGAAATAAAGATCCATGAAAAAAATTAAATGGATCCTAAAATCTAAAAATAATGCTTGTATAAGAAGCAAAAATGTGATCTTTATTTCCAATTCTACTTATTACCTCTCAATAGGTAGATATGATATTGGACTTTTAATTTGTGATAGAGGCTAAGCAACAATTATATATTAGAATCCAAGAGGTCCCTGACTCATTCATTAAGGTATAACAGGACATATACTTGAGGGCCACAGAGCATTGGAACACTTTAAGTCAATATTTAGAAAATGGCTTTTAGTCATCTAGGTGGCTCAATTGGTTAAGTGTCAGACTCTTGATTTTGGCTCAGGTCATGATCTCAGAGGGTCATGAGACTGTGCCCTGTGTCAGGCTCCATGCCCAGCATGGAACTTAAGATTCTCTTTCCCCCTTGCCCCTCCCCCACCCCCAGATGTACATATTCGCTCTTGCTCTCTCTCAGAAAAAACGAAAGAGAGAAAGAGAGAGAGAGAGAGAGAGAAAAGGAAAGAAAGAAGAAAGAAAGAAAGAAAAGAAAGAAAGAAAGAAAGAAAGAAAGAAAGAAAGGAGGGAGGAAAAGTAAAATGGTTTTTAAGATTTGAGGTGATACTATCTAAAAATCTCTACTGCAGTTTTAAAGGTAAAAAGTAGAAGTTCAACTTGGAAATGTATTTTCTTCATTGAATGAAAAAATAGGCAAAATTACCTGAAATACTTCAGTCTATGGAACTTAGTGATTGATTTAAAAATCCCAGACAACAGAAAGGCTGGGAAGAATCAATATCATATTTCTCAGAAATCCTCAATCTTAAAACTAAATGTTATGAAATACAGAATTTTTTAGATGACCAGATTTTTAAAAAATGTATTTTATTGCCACTAAATTCCCAACAATAGATTATATGATGGATACATAGTTATTGAGGTAGAAAAAACCTCACAATATAATTTTAAGTTTAAAGGTATTATAACATGCCATATGCAATTAATTGCTGCCATATCTAGCTGCATGAAGAACATTGATAAATGAAAAGCAAGGAGACAATGAACACAGAACAAATAAGATGAGCTATAAAATCCACAACTAATTCTTCCATGTCAGTCAAAGTTCAAGTGAGGGTTATTTAGGCTATGGCATTAGTCTGAGTTATTTTAGTTGTCCTTCAAAGAAACACTAAGACCAGGTTAAGAGGAAAGAAAAAGTATTGTGGATATAACTGAGAAGTCTAAGAGGTAGATTCTGGCCCAGGTATATTTAGGAATCCAGCAAAGTCATCACAGCTCTTCCTCTCTTGTCTGTGTGACAACTTCATGTCCAGGTAAGCTGTCCCAGTATGATGGCAAATACGGCCACCGGGGGCTCAAGACTTTGCTCCGAGCTCAAGATAATTTCCAAACAGCCTCTGTTATAAAAGTGCTCTCGGAAAAAAAACAAAAAACAAAAACAAAACAAAAAACCCGAAACTGTAGAACTGTGGCCAAGGGGATAAGGTTTGTCTGGCCAGAATGAGTGTCATGATTACCCATCTGTAAGGCCTGGAAGAGGTAGTTGTGGGTAGGAATGAGAGGGTACATGAAAAGACATGTATATTTGTGGGGAGAAGACAGAAACCTGAAGGAAATATGTAACCCATGATTCAATTTTCTCTTTGAACAAAAAGTCAAGTTTCACTGCGGAAAGTGTGTGAGGGTGTTCTGGGGGCAAGGGTGCCCAGGAAGGCTTGAGGGAAGTGGTGAAAGTAATCTTTGGAATGCCACTTGGAGGGTGAGGTGGAGAGTGTCACATTTTCACCAAGCAAATTTCTATGAAGGGAGCCCAATGTCAGGAAAAACTGTGGATTAAGAGTTATTTTGGGGGTGCCTGGATGGGTCAGTTGGCTAAGCGGTGGATTCTTGATTTTGGCTCAGGTCACGATCAGGTCTTGGGGTTGAGCCCTGCCTCAGGCTCCTTGCTCAGAGGGGAGTCTGCCTGAGATTTTCTCTTTCCCTCTCCCTTCACCCCCAATCCCACCCCCTACCCCCCCCACACACACTCTGTCTTTTTGGAATAAATAAACAAATTTTTTTAAAAAAAGACTTATTCTTATATAAACCAATCACAATGTCTATCCCATGTGCGAAGAGTTAACAACTAAGTCTGTTTTTCTGATTAATTGTCAAATATCTAAGTTGGTAAATCCTATTATAAGTTGCATGACTCGTAAGCTTTCTTCCTTGGAAATGGCAAGTAAATGCCTTGTTTTATCTCTAAAACTCACATACTGAAATGAGATTATGCAATCATATTCAGGCTGTTATCTTCCATTATGTATGATGTCATGGTACTTTGGTCCTATAAATTTTACAAGACATGCTCTACTGACTCAAAAAAAAAAAAAAAGAAACCCTTTCTTTTGAGAACAAACATAAAAGATGACAAAATTTTCTCTAATTACTCTGTGCTCACTGGAAGGAGAAAGAAAAGTGGATGTTCCTACAGAATCATGGATTTGATAACAAGCTCTAATTTAATCACGGATTTGATAACAAAGTCTAATTTAATTCTAGAGTGTTACAAATGGGAATGGTATTCCAGATGGTGCTCCCATAACTAGCTAACAACAGATTTGGGGTATAATAATGATTTCTAAGTCACTGCTCTTTTTACAAAATAGATCTTCATTACCCGAGCATGTCATTGCTCTAGATTTTAAGCATAAATAAGGGAACCAGTAGTTTTAGTTTCTCTTTCTCAATCCATAAAATTTATTAGCATTATCTTTGGAGCTGTAAAACTGTGCAGGCATAGGAGTAAATAATAAGAATGTACTGAGAATGTGTGTGTGTGTGTGCACACATGTGCATGTGCAGGTCAGCATAAGAAGGAATGAGAGATAGATGGGTGATGTAGCTGACGACTTTGGGTAGGTGTTGGCAGGATGAAGTTGAATCCCATAACTATGGTGATATTTTATCAATTAAGTCATTATTAAATATCTGTGATACATAAGAAAATAGACTAGACGGGGGGATGGATAAAAAATATAATACCTTTTAATATTTGGGAATTTAATATATAATTACTCAAGTACTTTAAGTAAAAATGTAAAGCAGTATTTGATAAATTACTGGGTAATAGTGAGCTGGAGTGGACTGAGTTTTGTTAAAAAAAAAAATGAGGTGAGATTTCTCTCTGCCTCTGTCAATAAATGTAACTATTCCTTTAATTTGTTGGCTGCTTTATTGGACATGACAAACAAACAGGCATTAAGTATAGACAAGAGAGTAAATACTCTGATTATATCTCACTTAAACATAATCTTAAGGGGCCCCTGGGTGACTTAGTGATTGAGGATCTGCCTTTGGCTCAGGTTGTGGTCCCGGGATCCTGGGATTGAGTCCCACATTGGGCTCCCTGCAGGGAACCTGCTTCTCCTTCTGCCTATGTCTCTGCCTCTCTCTTTCTGTCTCTCTCATGAATAAATAAATAGAATATTTAAAACAAACAAGCAAACATAATCGTAGGTAACTGAGTAATTTCATACTCATTATTCTGGGTTGAATTGTGTTCCCCAGAAGATATGCTTAAGTCTTCATCCCTGGTACCTGTGAATGACCTCATTTGGAAAATAAGGTCTTTGCAGGTGTAATCAAGTTAAGATAAGGTCATGCTGGATTATGGTGGGCCCTGATCCAATGACTGGTGTCCTTATAAGAAGTAAAAATTTGGGGTCTAGACACAGACACACAGGGGAGAAGACCATTTGATGACAAAGGCAGAGATTGGAACAATGGATCTTCAAGACAAGGAAACCCAGGGCTGCTGACAACCAGCAGAAGACAGGAAGAGGCAAGGAAGATTTCTTCTCTACAGCTTTCAGAGGGAGAAAGCTCTAGATTCAAACACCTTGATTTTAAACTTCTAGCCTCCAGAACTTAAGAAAATAAATTTCTATTGCTTTAAACCACTCAATTTTTGATACTTTGTTACATAGCCCTAGGAAACAAATAGACATATTTTTTGGTGAATCTACCAAGGAAATACAAATGGAAAGTTAATCAAGAAAGAGCTATAGATAAGGAATTTTAGAGCTTTGGTACAACTTTCTCAGTTATAAATGAGGAAATTTAGGATTACAGAAATAACAATGACTTTCCCCAAACCAATTATGGAAAGCAGGGACCAGAATCCAGGTATCTTGCTTCCCATTCTTTTTTTTTTCTTTCATATTGTCCAAATGTATATGGGAAACATGTGTTCTGTAGAGATAAATTGGAAAAAGAGACTACAACTCCTGATTTGGACTTATTGTGTTAGGTCAGCAGGTTTGTGCTTTTTTTGAAAATAACATTATATCAAATTTTACTGTCCAGTATTCAATTACCTATCAAGGCTAATCCTTGAAATCAGAAACTGTGTTAGCACACCAAAAGCACTCACCCTTTTTCATTCTTCATTATTTTCACTTTTCCAGACTTTCTCATAAAAACAGATTCTTAGTTTTTTTTTTTTTTTTTTTAAATCATTGTCTGGACAACTGGGGCTTTATAGAATTTAAAAGTCCCTTCAGGAGTAACTAAAAAACTTTTTTTTTCTATTTTTTAAGCAGGTTTTTAACACACAGCAACTGGACAATGCACAAAACAGACAAGCTGAGGAGGAAATTGTGTTTTCCCAGAGCTCTGTTCCATGGCTCTATCATGTAAGATCCAGTGCCATGTAAAAGATGCTTGATGCTATAATAGCTTATTTGTTTGATACATTGCCAAAATGCATAAAACATTTTTAAAAAATCACATACTACTAGAAATGTGAGAATGTATTTGGTCACTGGATGCTCACAGATTTAAGGTTTAAAAAAGGAACTTTCCCTATATCTGTACTTTTTACGGGGAAAATTAGCATTATGTGACCTAGCTCTTGTGTTAAAGGAGACTGAAGGTTTCTGGTATAAAATAGTCATAAAAATCTGCATTTCTAAAAATATATGTTAAGATGCAAAATTTGAGAGAATATGTTTTAATTTATAGACATAGGGGTTTTGAGTTAATCATCTTGAAGCATGTACCCTAAAACACTGAAATCATTTTTATCATGTCTCAAAGATTTCCAAAAAGCTCAGATGGTCTGTCGAGCTCCTACTTTGTCCTCAAAATATATGTAGCTCCCACCTTTTTGCTCTCTTCTTCTCGATGGCATTTCTACTGTTCCTCAATTTGACAAACGCAGAACTGAAGGCTCTAGCCAACAGACCCAGTTTTCTCTTGAATGAAAGCATTAATCAAGGTGAAACAAAAACAGGGAAGGAGATGAAGGAGCGATAGTGTATTTTAAAGCCTGCCGCCTGATTTTCATTAGACATGCTGCTGGCTCTCTTTTAGGTCCACACTGATTTCTTCTGTTTCCAGGGCATGCCTGTGAGCATTTAGTCAATGGAGCATCTTTTGAATGTCAAAATATGACTTCTATTTTCTTACAGTCAAAACATAGAACTCTATCTTACACATGATCGAAGCCAAGTGAATCATTTTCACAGTAAGAAGGTCTTCTTTCTCATGATTAATTCTATGTTTATTTCTTTCAACAAATCACATCAGCATACATGACCTCATGTAATGGCTATGCCTCAGGCTTAGAAGGTCCACATGCTTACGTATAGCAAATAATATTGTTGTATTACTCTGGTAACTAGCTCCTAGGGACCACTGTGTAGGCAGATCTGCAGGGGCCTCTGTGGCTATCATTAAGGGGGTTGTCTGGTTGCAGATGACTATGTTTAAAACTTCCAACCTATGAAATTCCCTGCCAGCAAACACCATCAGGTCATAAATGTAGTACAAATTGATTCAAATAACAGAATCGGGAAGCTGCTGAAATCTCTAAAGGCCATTTGATACTGACACATCCAAGCAGAGTCATGCCTGCTTCAGACAAGTAGGTCCCCGATCTGATTTTAAAGTTGTCCAGGACACTGAACAGTTTTGAGATTCTTATAAAGTCCCTACAGGAAGAGTGAACTTCTGGATAACTTACATTGCACATCAATCTGTTGTCCTCTATGGCACCGTATAATTAGCTATCATAAAATTGACATTTTGTCGGTCTTCAATATTTTTCTCTAAAAGCAATGATTCTCAATCCTGGTTGCACATTAGAGACATCTGAAGAGTTTTAAACAAACAAACAAACAAACAAACATCTCAAACCCCACCTCAATTAAATTAAATCAGAATCTCAAAAACCAAAAAATTAAATCAGAATCTCTTTCCGCACTCTAGCACTGGTATTTTTAAAAGCTGTCAAGGAGATTTTAGTATGCTACAGGAGTTGAAACTACTGTTCTCATATGTGGCCTTTACTGGTGACATTAAATAGTATCTTTGTAGTCTGATAGTAGAATATTAGTTTTTGTTTGTTTTTTTTTTTTTAAATCCAAAGTTGCCCTATTTCACTCTTAGTTGTTTCTCTACAATTCGTTTTCAACACAACAGCCAGAATGATTGTTTTAAGATAACTGAGTTCATATTACTTCTCTAACTCAGAACAGTTCAAAGGCTTCCTACCAGTCAGTCTGAATCTACTGTGGTGAGAAGTTGTGATCCCTAGGACCGTATCTCCTACCACTCATGTGTCTTTCACATCACTCTTCCCACTGCATTTCTGGCCATTTCCAACGGCCAGGTGGGGTGCCTCTGTCAAGAAAACCATTTCCCAGATTTTCACAGGCTAGTTTTCTCCCTTCTTTCAGGTCTGTCTATGCTCAAATGTCATCTCTGTGCAGAGATGTTTCCTGTCCAAAACAGCCACCTCCTCTCCATGATTACTCTCCATCCACTTACCCTGATTCATTACACTTAATTAATAACTACAATAATACCCTTTGCGAACTAGGAGGCAGCAAACTCTTTCTATCATGGGCCAGAGAGTAAATATATTAGGTTTCATGTGTCTTATAGTCTCTGTCATGGCCACCCAATTCTGTTCCAGTGCAAAAGCGGCTGTTGACAATATGTAAACATGAACACAATGGTGTCCCAATAAGACTGTATTTAAAGAAAAAGTAGAGGGTCAGAGTTGGCAAGCAGCCAGTAGTTTGCTGACCCCTGCTGAATCAGTGAAGTCCTACCACATATTTAGGGTTTAGGTACTACGTTTTCTGTTGCTGATACACCCTCTCTATTTGAAAAAATTCCAAATTAATAATGCATCCAAGTGCAAGTTAGCAAACTTTAAGTGTAATTAGTATTTGCACCAATTTCAGCATTCTTTCAGTTTCTATTAGGAATATATATCTTGTATGCTCTTTTTGAGTCAAAATTCCTTTCAGGGCTAAAACCCAACTTAAAACTCAAGTTCTTGTAGATTCTAGCACTTTAGGGGACTTGCAGCATATCTGACATCAAAAAACTACAACTAGTTGGGACACCTGAGTAGCTCAGTGGTTGAGCGTCTGCCTTTGGCTCAGGTCATGATCCCAGCCTGCTTCTCCCTCTGCCTATGTCTCTGCTTCTCCCTCTGTGTCTCTCATGAATGAATAAAATCTTCTTCTTCTTCTTTTTTAAAGTTACCATTAGTTTGTGATTTCACAGAAAGAAGTGTTACATCATTTCATTAGTGGTACTAACCAGTTGAGGCATTCTTGGTGCCTCTGCCTTTCTTGAACCTGTTTAGTACAGGACAGAATGCTTTTCCCTTCACAATTCATTTGTGATAAAGAACCTCATGATGGCTTTAGACACAATCACCTGGTAGAAATGATATTTTTCCTTGACCTAAGCTCTTTGAACTTAGTCTAAGAATATTCTTCCCAGTAGGAGGACAACATAACCATAAAAAGAGTTCAGTGTTCCTGGAAGTGTATTCCAGTGAACACTGGATCTGTGGGATGATCATAGGTATGAGAATGGAAGAAGTCTTTGGTCAAATAAATTTCGGAGACACTGTTTCTTTACTGCAGGATTTTTGGAACATCCTAGTAAAAGTATATATGGCTACTTTTCAAGTATCTGTCAGTTTCAAGAAAATTCATAAATACTCCAGCTGGAGCTAGAGTACTCGCAAGTTCCTTTCTGTTTTGATCATAGAAACCTGTTTTACTTACAGTGTATTTTGCAGACACAGGGCTCCATGAAATCTAACTTAAGGAAAACAAATTCTATGCTCACTAAAATTTATTTATAATCTGTGAAGGCTCCCTTGGTATCATTGAGTTTCACAAATACTACTGATACAAATTGCTTTGTTTATTATTATTATTATTTGAAAACATGTAAGTAAATATAAAGAAATATGTAGTTTGCCTATAAAAATCTCAACATTCTTATCTCAGCTCTTGTTGATTAATTACGTATCTCAATTTAATGTCTACAAAGAGTGATGTTACTTCTACATACTTAAAATTTCAGTAGAAAGTTAAAGGAGCTCTACTTATTTTTTTTTCTGAAATGAATCAGTCTAGTTCTTTTTCCATATAATATAGCAATATTTCAAAGTTAGCCATAGTGGTGAGTCCTAAGAATGAAAGCTCAGGAAGAGAGGAGTGTTTATGGGACTTTAGATGAAAAAGTACACCTGAGGAATGCTGTGACTAGTAAGAAGGAAGGAAGTCAATTTAAAAAGACAGGAGAAGTGACACTACTTCTCTTCAACAGTAATTTCCTTTTCACTTTACTACTTAGCATTTTGTGTCAAACTACTTTGACTCTTTATTCATTATCCATATATATGCTCAGATATTCTCTAACAACAGTACTTTATTCATACCTCCTCAGAAAGTGAATTCTAATGATATATGATATAAACAAACAGTTCAAACTTAAAATATATCCTGGGATAATTCTACCGAACTTTCATTATGAAAAATTTCATTCATCTTCAGTATATTCAAAGCCCCCAAATGGACAAATAAACGTGCAGGACTTGGAAGCCAGAAGAAACATAGTATTCTGTATAAATTTTCTTCATCCCCATTCTATTGCCCAGTTTGAGTTGAAACTAAAGGAAAATATGAGAGTAATTTCAGGAAACTAGGTTTGCTTTCCCTTTAACATTCATTACCTACAGTTCTTTTAGTATTAAAAAAATTAGAGCTAGAAATACCTCCAAAACAACTATAACAAAAACTTTAGAGAAATAATATATGAACATGTTATAATTCTAATGTCTTGAATTTGTTTGCTATACACATTTGTCTACAACTCCATGATTTGTTAAATTATGCTGAATTGATATAAAATCACTCCCGATGGCCATTGGAAGCTTCAAGTTCTAGACTCATTAGTGCTTTATCAAAGTGTTCAAGCAAATATTAATTTCAAAGAATATCAATATTAACTAAGAATCAATATTAAGGATTCTAGGGGTTATTTAATTAGAGAAATACAGACAAAAAGATATTTTCAGAGAAGATGTAGTACATATATTTTAAAGATTTTATTTATTTACTTGAGACACAGCATGAAAGAGAGAGCAGGAGCAGGGGCTAGGGGTAGAGGGAGAGGGAGAAGCCAATACTTTGTTTAGCAGGGAGCCCAAAGGGGGGCTCGATCTTGGGACCCTGGGATCATGACCTGAGCCGAAGGCAGATACTTAACTGACTGAGCCACCCAGGTACCCTGAGAAGATGTAATACACTCTCAGCCTTTGTATGATAGTGAGCATTATGACTATACAAATGGCAGCTGTTGTGTTGCATTTCTATTGCGTGTCTTTGCTAATGAGTGTCTCTGTTCCCTAAGCTAATATAAAATATTTGGCATTTCTCTCCTTCCTTTTACCCAGGATTTACCATTCTTATTTAGGTGCAAGATTAGCCACCAATATCCTGTAGCCATTATATTAGTCAAGTCTGTGATATAAATACACAAATATATATTGTAAGCTTTAATGTAAATTCATAATGCACAAATTCTTCTTAAAAAGCAAAGCAAAACTATTTCAGAATCATAAACTCAGAGGATAGACTTTGAATTCCCAGTCTCTGGTAGATCAAATCAAATGAGTGACAGAGAAGTTTCCAAAGATTGATGTGGTAGGTTTAGGTGCATTCTACACTTTCATAGGAATGAAGAAAATCTCTGTTAAAAACTTTAATGTGTTATTTTTAAGACCAAAATAATATTGACTTTTTGATTAATACAAGCTACCATATTTTTCTTCTCACAAATTTGTCTTGATCCAGTTATTTTTTTTATTAAAAAATATCATTCCACTGCACTCTGCACTCTAAAATTACAAGAATACAAGCAACTATTATTTGGTGTTAGAAGAGATTTCACGGTGATTAACTGCAGTATTTAATGACTGTTATGTTTTATGAAAATTTTCAATGCAATTTGAAAAACAGTCATCTCACTTTAGTAGTAAGTTATTGCTTTATCTCTAATTACATTTCTTATTGGTTTGTACGTTTCCATTTTCTTCATTTCTCTAACTGGAGGCTCTATAAATCTGTAGTCCCATTTTTCTTCACTGACATGACATTCATAAACCAATAGTCATAATACTCATATATGATTCTAGACTTTTTCCCTTATTTCTCCTCAAATGTTTACTCCATGGTATCTAACACAGTGCAGGGAATATGTATTTATTCATTGCTGAGTCACTTGTTCTTTTAGGTCTTATTGTTGATCTTTTGATTGTAAGGCTGTTTTTCTCTCCTTGCTTTTAAGGTTACCTTTTTGAATTTTAAGTTTTATTACAACGTCCCTAAAAGTGAATATCATTGTATTTATTCTTACTATTTGTAACATTTTTGAAATTGTCTTTTATCTGTTTTTGTAAAATTCTTGACCATATTGTCTTCAACTTTTGCTTCTGTCCTTTTTTTTCCATCAACTCACCTCTGGAAATTAAATTATTTGTTGCTAATATATTTTAATATCACATTTTTAAGAATTCTATTGTTTTATCTGTGAATAAGTCTGGCTGCTAGTGATTTTCTAGGTCACTTAGTTAAATCTTTTGTAAAACTTGCCTATTAAAATCTTAATTCCAGTCACATAGGTTTTTACACCTAGAATTTCCATGTGATTCTTTAAAAATTTTTTTATAAAGGATTGATTTTGTTTTGAGAGAGAGAGAGAGAGAGTGTGTGCATGAATGGTAGTGGTTAGCGGGGAGAGGCAGGGGAAAGGGAGAGAGAGAACCTAAAGCAGGCTCCATCCTGAGGATGGGCTCAACCTCACAACCCTGAGATCTATGACCTGAACTGAAATCAAGAGTCTAATGCTTAATCCACTGAGCCACTTACGTGCCCCCACCCTCAATTTGATTCTTTTTAATAGATGTCTCTGGTGAATTTTATGGATATCTCTGTTAAAATTTCATATTTTATTGTTTGTTCTCTTCAATATTCTAACTAGTGTTTAAAAGTTTATGACTGATAACTTTAGATCTAGATCTAAATCTAGATCTATCTAGATCACTTGTGGCTCTATTCCTGTTATTTGCTTTCCTTTGCTCCTTCCTGTTTCTCAGTATGCCTAGAAATTTTTTTTAATGGATTGAAGATTTTTTTCATTTTTATAGTCATCTCTTCTTCATTTCATTTGAAGTTTCTGGAAAAATTAATTGTAGAAAACATACATATAAATTGTATTATGTCTTTGAAGGCATGCAGCATAAATAGCTCTTGTATAGTTTATTCAGCATGTGCATACATTATGAGATTTTAGAAAAAGGTGTTAGAAGCCTATCAGATTAAATATGCTTTCTGTTGCTTATCCAGATATTAATAATTCTAGTTTTTCAAACCATTCTATAGCATCCCAAAGTTAACTTGTCTTTCATAGTCTATTAGATAGGAGATAACTCCAGTGTGAGTTTCCCAGAGGTTCCTGGACATTTCTGATAATCTATTAGAAATTTTGAATGAAATATTGTAGAGACTCAGGATAACAGTTTCTTCCTCCAGAGAGAGTTCAACCTATTTGCTGGTATGCATCTATAGTGGGGACAAATCACATTAATTGAATTAGGAACTGAATTATCTTTTGGATGAGTTGAAGTTTTAATAAGATTTATTGTCCCTGAGTCTCTCCCTTTCCAAGTATGTCACCCTCCAGGGGTCCCAAATGAGAGCTGAGGGTTTATTAAGGAATTTCTCCTTGGTTAAACTTGAACATCAGTTTTTCTCTCAGCACCATATGACTTCTGGAAGCTCTTCTTCACTTCTTGCTCTTTGGTGCCCCATTAGGCTTATAATTCGTTAATGCCCTGAATATAAAACCTTGAGTGTCAGGCCCATTATCTTGTGCCCCCTTCTCCATGGCATATATCCCTCATGTCCTGGCTGCTGTGACATCTCTCATTGCCATTAGTTGTATTTTTTAATATGAGACTGCTAAAATTTTGCTGCTTTCTTGCCTTTTAGCAGTGGCTGTCTTCCTTGTTCTCTCTTTTCTCTCATCAAATGCTTGAAAGGATGAGGAAATAGTCTGAGAAGAACATCACCTTACAGCAGTTGGGGCCACCTCTCCTCAATTACCTTGTTTCTGATATCTTGTACACTAATCGCTACCTGCTTCAATAGCTCCTTGATGTCTTTGAAATATGTAGAGTTTCTTTTGTATTTGTTTTCTAGTATTACTATTATTTTTGGTGGGAACATTGGTTTGCTACAAGCTATTCTATCCCAGGCAGAATTTGAAATCTCTATGTGGTTTTAAGTTGGCAGATTCTCATAGACTTAATGAAAACTTGAAAAATTAAACCTTGTCACAGTTTTGGAAAAAGTTGGAACGAGGTTCCTGACCTGAAGTATTAAACTGATGTTCCAGAAGAATGTATACATATTGAATCCTAGAATGTAGTAAAAAGGATACCTAAAATATAAATACATTGTATCTTTAGGAAAAATTTACCGGAAAAAATGAGACTATGGAAGACAAAGGCAAAATATGAAAAATATGTGAAAATATAATTAGAGAAGAAGATTATTTCCTTAACATTTTCTAAGATAAGTTTCAAGTAATTGGTGGTCTTTTAATACCTTTATTTTGGATTGGCTTTTATAGAAATTCAGCTGAATCAACATTATGTGGGGAAATACATGATTTTATACAAGCCTGTCCTACTCCTTTCACTTTTTTTTGTGGAACTTGTGAACTGAGTGATTTTAATTTGGGGACTGTTTGGCGAGAGGGAAGCAGGTGGAGAGATTGAGAGACAGTTGTTTATCTGCTTCATGGTTTAATCTTATTGCAAGCTCTTGGTGTCTTCCACTTCTGTTCAAATCAGTAAGCAGTTGGCCCCAGATTGCTATATTCATTTCATCTTTGACCAGGAAAAGAAAGCAGAATTGTTTTGGAGAAGAGGAGGGAGGGTAAGTCAGTGATCTGAAGAAGGAAGCAGGAAGCTCTAGGCACTAACAAACACAAGCCTGTGCTTCAGAGATAAAAGTACAAATACATAGTCTCTATCTTCACAGAACTTGTAAACCAGAGAATGGAACAATAACTGCGGAGCTTAGAGTAACTGCCTTTCTACCCTATATATAGACACAGAGTAAGGAGCCACTAATTATTAAAGCCATCACCTAGAACAACCCAAAAGAGTAGAACATCTGGTTAGCTCCACAAAAACCACAGTAATGAGTAGGGACAAGATTAGTATCTATGACATGCCAGTGACTACAGACTTAACCAGACATTATTGTAGGGAGGCCTCTTTTTTGAGTGATATCATCCTACTCTGAGGTGTAACAGCTGAAAAAGGAAAACAAAACAAAAATAACCCAGACGTCGCTCCTTTTCTAGATTAAAAACCTGAAGAATCTGCATACTCAGCACCCAGGAGTTTTTCCAGGGAGCCAGACTTAATTCAGCATAGCAATGTGCTACTGAGAAATACAAACAAATACACATTTCAAACCCTTGTGTCCATATTTAACATACTTCATTTCTAAGGAAGACTTAGAGAATTTTAAGAAAAGATCTGGGGAATGGTGTAAGTCATTATGGAAAGGGATGGTTACTGGTACATGGCTGTAGGGAAAGATTTGGTAGCAGATCAATTATAAATCAGGAAAGTCATATTAAAACAAGAATCTTTTGATTTGTCTCCTAAAAAAAAAATATATATATATATATATATATATATCAGGCAGCCTGGGTGGCTCAGCAGTTTAGCACTGCCTTCGGCCCAGGGCCTGATGACCGGGTTTCAGGATCGAGTCCCACGTCGGGCTCCCCGCATGGAGCCTGCTTCTCCCTCTGCCTGTGTCTCTGCCTCTCTCTCTCTCTCTTGAATAAATAAATAAAATGTTTTAAAAAAATGAAAATAAAATTAAAAAAATAGGTCCCCAGTGGCTAGTTGGCCCTAAATTACCTTTATGGTATTCAATGAAAGAATGGTAAACTCTCGAACGAATAAAAAATAAAATAGACAAGTCTTCTATAACTGAGAAAAAGAAACATGAAAATGAGACAGAAAATATTTGCCTTCAATACTAATGAAATTTCTACCTTGCTCTCTTATGGTCATGGTACCATTTAGGCAATAATCTTCAGTGATGTGAAATATAGGATATAATGTATTTCAGCAAGACTATAACAGAATTTAATCTCATGCATAATATACAACTTTGGGCATTAAAATACATTGATTTATTTTCCTTCTCTGTTACTTCCAAATTGTGAGAATTGAAAAAATAACACTCATTTCTTATTTTCATCTTCTGATTTCCACAAACCCTTCCCAATGGGCAAAACTTGTTGGAAACCATGGCCCAAGACTGTTCATTTAGTTATGACTAACATTTAAATCATAATACATTGGAGGCAGAAACCTTTGGCCCTATGTAAATTAAACAAAACAAAGCAAAAACAAGTACAAGAAAAAAACAAAAGAAAACTAGGACTCAGCTCTCATGTCTCTTTTGACTTTAAAACACTATTCCAAATTTTTACTGTGTTCAGGGCTCAAGTTTTCAACTGCATTGACTAAGATGTATGCTATGAATCTTGATTTACTAGCAATGGTTTCTCAAAATGTTGATTTTTGGAATCAGAAAACGGTTCATTTCCTGCAGAAATAAAATGATCACTCTGGAAGTGTACTCTAGGATTGATATTAAAATATATGCTTTTTACTAAACATTTGTGTGTGTGTGTGTGTGTGTGTGTGTGTGTGCATTTGCTGTTAATATCATCTTATTCTTATATTTCCTTGTTAGGTATATGATTTATGAATATCAGTTCTTTTTGTGACTTTGCATAATATCTATTTGGCATAAATTGGATTTGGTTCAGGTGAATGCGTGGTTATGAAGAATTGGTCTGCAATACATTTTCTAATACTCAACTAGTAAGTGGTATAGACAGGAGTATTGTCCAGGCAATCTGACTCCAGAGCTTTTACTTTTTACTACCTCTCAATATTATTTCAAAAAAGAAAAATGCAAGTTGTTTATTAGATATTAGGTCTTTTTTTCCTTCTAGGTCATAAATTTACAACAAAATCTTTTTCCTAGATCTTGTCAATTTTGGTTTATGCAGAGAATAGGCTGAGAGTTAAAGTACAAGATCATGTAAGAAAACTTTAATATTGGCTGCCATTTTGGAATAGGTGTTGTAGTATTTACTTGTCTTTTATTTTTTATTTTTATGTTTTATTTTTTCCAGTCAGCACAGCTAAATTGATATTCATGATATTTTGAGAATACTTTGTGAATTATTATAGCATTAAAGTGTCCTGCTTACTTATTTAACATTTTTTTCAGAAAAAAAAGCATGGACACTCTTTCAGGTTCTAAGAGAATTTAGAATGCTATACATGTAATTCCTTCTAAACTTTGCCCCCAGTATACTGAAATATAAGTTCAGGGTATTGACAGCACAGATAAGTAAATGTTAATAAATTTTTTGTTCTGAAGAACAGGATTTTAAAAATAAAACTCATCTTGAAAGCTACTTCTAGTCGACTTGGTCAACATCAGTGATTATGACTGGGCAGGCTTCTTACCAGGTGACTCATTCCCTTTGCAATTGCTCAGTCCATGGTATGCCACTGTGGATATCTACTTACACTCACATGGAAAAAAAGGTTGGTAATGAATCATGAAACCCTGGAATATAAGCATACTTTTAAGCAAAATACATGGGATTTCCCAGGGTTGAAAAATAGTTTGTCTCCTGTATCTCCTGAAATGTTTTTTTGGAATATCATCTAAATTATCCTTAAAATTAATCCCATCCTCATCCTTCCTCCATAATGTTTAGTGTTTAATTTTTCCTTTTAATTTCAGAAATCCTATCTCAGTTTGGAACATTTTTGGTGCAGTTGATGTTGTTTATAATATATTGCCAGAAATGTACAATAGCAGACTTGACAAATAAGGGTAACAACATTGTTTCTTGACCATTTTCTGGGAACTACAGGGGGTTTGGGGGGCATCTGTGCTTTCCTATTATGAGTCCCTTTAGCTATTTTCTTTTGAGACCAGGATGAATACAGGCAACTGAGGCTCATTTGCAGGCATTTCATGGATTACTGAGGAAGCCAATTTAATGAGCATCTTGTACCTTACAAGCCACAACCATTCCAGAGGTTAACCTTATGAGGCAATTAAGAAAAATCATCCTAGTATTGTGAAATGACCTAGAATCAGAGATCACTGGCCTTAACAAAGACTCTTTTTATGTAGAAAGTTAAGTATACAGTTGGACTTGAGCAAATAATAGTCTTTGGAGATGTGGAGATTGGCACATAGCTCAGCTCCAATGAAGTTGATATAATCGAAAGAAATAGAAGTAACCTTTGCCTCTGCAAGAAGAATAACAAGAAAGGGCCATTTGGAATTCATGAGACGTTATTTCCAATGTCAACTGAGGGAATAACTGTTTTTTCAAAGAGGCGATTGTCTTGATATTTGTTTTAGTTAACGCAAGAAATGCAATTTCCAACTTTTATCTGTTATTTAGTGGATATTGTATGCAAACATAGGACAGAAATCAGGAATCTGACACAAAAGATGCGAAGCCTGTCAATTTTGGTTTACATACTAATGGCAAGTTGTTATGTGTTATGTGATGTGAATAAAAAATAAAAATCTTGATCAAAAACACAAAGGAATATTCTCTAACTGAAGAATACTTTTCAATGTAATGACAGATATAACTTTGTAATACCAGATTACAGTTTTCTTTAACTCTACATTTATTATGGAAGTCCCAATAATTGTATGTGCTATTGGGATTGTCAGTTTTTATTCCCCAAACCTTATGATAATATACAACTCTTACGATCACATTTTTATAAACTTAAAAACATAATTAAAAAAAATCAAAGACAAATTCTACATCAAAACATTAAAAATCAGGGTAATGAAACAGGTTTAGTTTTAAAAGAGAATTAGAATATGAAAAGTAGATTTATTTTTAACTGAAATCATAAACTTTATTTTCTGAACATTTTTTCTTTTTCTAGTGTATAACTTAATGATGTTTTGATGACTTTTTATTTTCAGGGTAAAAAGTTTTCCTTAATAAGTCTTGCAAAATTAATGGCCACAAACAATTTTTTTTCCCAAATAAAATGATCATCACAACAAAAAGAAAAGCTATACATATACATATGTCAGATTTTCTTAAGATTTATTTGAGATAAAGGAAGACAGATTGAATAAATTTGAGAAAACAAAATATATAATTATCTTTTGTCAGATTTTTTTAAAAAGATTTTACTTATTTATTCATGAGAGACACACAGAAAGAGAGGCAGAGACACAGGCAGAGGGAGAAGCAGGCTCCATGAAGGGAACCAGATGTGGGACTTGATTCGGGACTCTGGGATCATGCCCTGAGCCAAAGGCAGACGCTCAACCACTGTGCCACCCAGGCATCCCTCATTTGTCTGATTTAGGTCACATTAAATTCATTTATTTGCTATTTATTAATCAGACTTTGCTGACATTAAGCCTGACTTGTTTTCAGTTGCACCCAACCTCCAATTTTGCTTGAGAGCTTTAGAAATCTTAAATAAAAGATGAAAGAAGACTCCAGCAGCAATGGTTGAAGGGTTATTTAATGGAAAAAGTTAAGGAACTTTGGAACATTTTTGGTGCAGTTGATGTTGAAGTTTAAGATACAAAATCACTTTTTTATTTTATTTATTTATTTTTTTTAGAGAGGGAGGCGTATGGAGGAGGGGCAGAGGGAGAGAGATACTCTTAAGCAGGCTCCAAGCTTGAAGCCTGCGGCAGAGCTTGATCTCACAACCGTGAGATCATGACTGAGCCAAAATCAAGAGTTGGACGCTTAACCAACTGAGCCACCCAGGCACCCTAAAATAACTTTTCTTTATAAATATATCTTTATAACTATATTAAAATTTAATTTTTGAAAATTGTACCAGATCATAGTTATACCTACATCTGCCAATAATTTGACTAACCTTACATCTGTTCTGAAAACTAAACATCACCCAGAGTAAAAGAGTTACTCAACTCATGTTATTTTATGTAAGGGTATAGGAGATACTGAAATCTTTTTCAACTGATATTAAAATATCCAGATATCTTCATGTCAAATTGACAATGTGATGGCTACAGATTTTACTTTTCAACCATTTCCTGAAGCATTAGATACAAATAGCTATCATATAAGCACCAGAAGAAAACAAAGTGGCTAAATGAAATTATTTTTATGTTCTCCAATTTGAGCTGCTTCCTCGTATACTACAGTGATCCCAAATCATCTTAGAATTCAAGCATGCTTGCCCTGGAACCTTGCATGTAGCAACAGTGGTAACCAAGACCTGAGAATGTTGACTTAGCTGCACATATAATCAATTCAAACTATGCTGATCTCACCTGACCAAATCTTGAGTCTCACAGTTAGTGTAAACCTACAATCATACATGCTTGGTGGTTCTGGGGCTTCTGGGTTACCTCAGTGGGACATTCCAATGACAAGATTGTCTATCACAGCTGTATTTGCTCAGCTACATCCATAGCCAAGCTGACTGTATCTTCCAAATGAGAATGAATGTAATATGAGTAATAATAATGAAACGACAATTTTGCCTTATAGTTTCTTGCTTTTATTCCTTTCAGAATGAATTCAGTTTTCACATTACTTGTTCTTCACAATAACCTATCAGACAATTTAATCCTTTTTTTTTGACAATTTAATCCTTATTTGAACAGAAGAACTGAAAAATAGGTAAGTGACTAGCCCACATCACAATGAATCTCTTCAGTATTTCCATCAGAATCTGTATATAAAATATGTTTAAAATATAAAACTATTTGTAAAATAAAAAAGGAATGAAATATAATTATGTAAATGTAATAACTAAAATGATCATTTTATCAGAAAAGATTCATAAAGCAGAGTCATTTATATTCCAGTTTTTGTCTGTTTAAATTATGAAAATAGAGAATTTCCTTATATGCTTACTAACAGAATAGATGGGCCAGAGTATTTTGTTTTTTCCAGAGAGAAATGTTTACTGAGTCTAAACTAAACCACTAATTCATTTGTCTGGTTTAAGAAAGCGTATCTCATTGGAAATCTCATGACTATTCTCAAAAGAATTTATAGGAATGCCACTACTCTGGTTAGGTTTTCTTTTTATTCAACTTCCTATAATTTGAAATTCAATAGTGCTTCATTACCATTGTAGAAATGTTATTATTTTATAGTTAAATGTTATTGCAAAGATGACTTCTTTATCTGCTGAAATATATATTAGAATATCTGCTAAAATATGTATCAGGGTGTAAGAGATATTAATTTCGGCTAATTGTTTAAGCAAATAAATACATGTAAAATATGACTGCCTTCATTTTTCTTCATGTCCACTCAGCTGACAACCAAAAATTGGGAACACATTGCAAAAGTTTTCTCAGATTGTTAAATTACTTTATGTGCTAAGGTTTAAAATTCTCTTCATGGTTAAATGATAAAATTAAAATGTGTTAGTTGCCATTATACTAGCATTTCTTGAATATGACATTTTAAAAGAGTGTGGTGAAAAAGGCAGGATTATTTGTTGGACTACGTGCAGTTTGGCTTGTTCATGTAGTTCCAAAAAACAAATGTTTGTCCAACAAAATGCTGAGAATCATGTCTCCTGGGAAACTTATACAAGGTCATAGTTTCAAGAGCATAAAAAAAAAAAAAATCTTATAAAAGCAAACTAGCATGTAATGTGAGAAAGTAAAAAAGTGGTTGGGGAAAAATTTGATTCTGTTGATTGAAACATCTATTTAGAAAAAATAAGTTACTGTCTTCTTAAAATACTATATTTGCAAACATATTCACATAGTGATAATCATGTTTCAGCAGTATTACAGAGAAAAAGGAGGAGTTAGCCTTGGAAAAAAACTGCCTGAGGGGTAGGGGCATATAACCGAAAAGAGAGAGTGAAAGAGCTTAATATTTGTGGAATACGCAGTATTGGGACAGTTTGCTAAGGGGGAGATAGGTGGTAAAGATTATGAAGGATAGACACGTGTGGCTAGGATCCTGGTGGTTTCATTCACTACTGAATCCCTGTGTTCTGTGTGCCGAGTGCCTGACATGTGGAGGACTCTCAACAATTACTTCTTGAATGATTGAATGAGTAAAAATAAACAAACTAGTTAGACAAAGGCGTGATCATTGATTTGATATCAGAATTTGTACACAGTTCATCACCTCAAATTAGGTGAAATGACTCCTCTGTTTATAAATTGAAAAAAAATGACCCCTCTGTTAATAATAGCAAGTATGACAAACAACTATCACAAGCATGAAAATATTTTCCCTTGGTAAAGGAAAAGGAAGGAGATGGCATGCTGTACAAACAGAATCATTTGTGTTCAGATACCCACATTGTACAATCATTGCCTACACAGAAACATACTTGACTGGCATGTTAAAATGTGAGTATCACATCATGTTACTCTTCTCTTCAAAACTTTCAAAAGGCTCACATGACATTTAGGGTAAGAGCCCTGGGTCCCAAAGATCCTCACTTCTTGGAGCTTATCTCCTGCAGGCTTCATCTACCTCACTCTGCTCCAGCCACACTTGTCCCCTCCCCCACAGCTATTTCAAGCCTTTCCTGCTAGCTGGGCACGTGGACTCTGCAGCTCTCTTACCCACATCCACACCAGCAAAGCTGGCTCACTCTCTCGTGTCCTTCAGGTCTTTACTCCAATGTTACCTCATTGAGGCGTTCTTTGGCAACCCTGTCTAAAATTGCATTTCCTATATTTTTCCTGCCTTTTTTTTTCATGTGATAAGTATATAGTGATATACTTTAATACATATTCTATTTATATTTACCTCTACAATGTAAGCTTCATGACAGTAAGATTTTTTGTCTGTTTTGTAGTTGATTTGTCTATTGTTTGTATCCTAAACCAAATGTTGTTTAGAATACAACATATACTATATTAATGAAAGAACAAATGAACAGGTAAACCAAATTTTTAAAAATTGGGGGGCTTTCTGGTTAACTTTTGTTTCCAAACATGTAAAAGATGCAAATTGATTGAAATGATAAATATTAAATGAAATGGTAATAATTAAAAAGAAAAAAAATAGCTTTGTGTCTAAAAAAGGAAAAACATCATTTCTTTTCCAGGTATCACGCAACAGAGTTTTTGATAGCAGAAAAATCTTACATTGGGCACTCTTAATCTGGAGTACATGGATCCCTAACAATTTTAGAAGGGGTCTCTGAACCTATATATTTGGGGGCCAAATTTTGTTATGTATAGTACTTATTTCATGGGTAAGATGCACTATAGCCTCCGTGAGGCTATAGAAAACTCAAAGACAATGTTTACAAAAGTATGGTCTCTTTACCATCTATGGTGGTATAACCAAGGTGAGGGGGTGCTTATAAAAATTGTATACTCTTGGGCCCAGACATACTGAAATCAGAATCTCTGGAAGATTGACCTAAGACATTATGTTTTGAAAGAAATTTCCAGTTGATTTTTATCAAAATTTTATTTTCGGATTCCCTGCCTCCAGTAGGTGGTGATCTCCAAAATATGACAAGCATTTCCTATGGTTGTTTCCCAACTGTTGTTGTTACACAGTGTCACTTACATCTGATTGTCTTAGCAGACCAATGAGGTCTACAAAGGTAAATAGCTATTCTCCTCATTTCCCTGGCAAGGGGACCGATGTTTGAGGAGAAGCAATTTGACCTAGTTCTCACAGTTATGTCCAAGGTTTTTTCACTGCTTTTACTTTCTGAAGATGAGGTACTTCCACAAAGAATTCAAAAGGGTCTTCCTAATATTGTAGACATAGCATTTCTAATAGTGCTCAAGACACTGAATTTTTCAATGTTATCAAGTAGAGATATTGAGCAAGGTAGATAAAGCCACCCAGGCAAAATGAAATTGCAGAAGAACTGCATGATACCTCTATATAGTTTATAAACATTTGGGCCTCTTCTTCTCTAGGTGGTCCCCTTATGTTGTATCCCTCACTGTTCCTGATCACTTTGCCCTTTTCTTTGCAATGATTTTTGCTTTCATGACCAGCATCACATATCAGTGCTTGCAGACCAACAGTTTCACATGTAAAGTTTCAGCCTTGCCTATACTGCCCATGAAAGTAAGATTTATGTGCTTATATTTCTTTTATATGGGACTTGATATGCGGTAGATATCTCAAATAATATGGTTTCTGTGATCCCTCAAGTCTGAAAGCTGGGATCAGATCCAAACATAGTTTCACTAACGTTGATTGAGTGCCTATCACAATACTGTTCTAGGTACTTGCACAGACTGTCCGCCTTTATATTAAGCTGCAGAAAATCAGTTTAAGACAACATAATTAAGCCTGCAGTGTTATCAATAGATTTGAATGGATCACTGCTTATTTTCTAGTTGCCATAGTTGAAAACATGGCCCATTTTTAGAATACGACCTTAATTATGGCTTACTTGATCTGCATTAACAAAAAATTGCATTTAAAATCTTTGTTCTTGATACATTTCTATTTCTGTGCATGATTCTTTGGTTGCACTCAGCATTTTATTTTATTTATTTGAGAAAGAGGGAGAGAGAGAGAGAAAGAGAGAGAGAAGGAAAGGGAAAGGGACAGAGAATCTGAAGCAGACTCCATGCTGAGTGCAGAGTCCAACACAGGGCTCAATCCCACAACCACAAGCTCATGACCTGAGCCAAAACCAAGAGTTGGGTGTTTAACAGATGGAGCCACATTTAGTATTTTATAATGCATCCACCTTCCTCAGAGTTGTGAACTCCTTATCTAAATCCAGCACTATGTCCCACTCACGTTGTTTAATAAATGTTTACTGAATAAAAGAATAAAACAAAATTACTTTATTTTATTTATTTTTAAAGATTTTACTTATTTATTTTAGAAAGAGAGAGAGCATGTGAGCAGAGCAAGAGAGGAAGAGAGAAAGAAACTCAAGAAACTCTCTGTGCTGAGCAGAGAGCCCCACATGGGGCCCAACCTCACGACCCTGAGATCCTGACCTGAGTTGAAACCATGACTTGGAGGCTTAACTGACTGAGCTACCCAGATTCCCCAAAACAAAATTATTTTAAAAGCCCACCATTTCTATGTCTATTTTGTTAGATTATTTAAAACATACTCCTGTCAAACAAATATGATTATATGTTATGAAATATAATCTTGTCCCATTATGTTATTATAATGACTAGAAGATTTTTAGATATTAGATCAAGAGAGATGAAGCCAGAGGTGAGATGTATCTTGCAAAAGACATCAAGTGAAGTAGAAAATTATTTTATAAATGTATCAGTCCTGAAAGAAAAAAAAAAGAGAGAGAAGTAGTATAATATCAATTTATTTTTAAGAGAGCAGAGCAATTATAATTACTTT
Organism: Canis aureus; assembly: GCF_053574225.1. Classification (NCBI taxonomy): domain Eukaryota; kingdom Metazoa; phylum Chordata; class Mammalia; order Carnivora; family Canidae; genus Canis; species Canis aureus. The sequence goes on along the minus strand of NC_135625.1, from coordinate 29,885,207 downwards.
ACTTGAAGAATTTGGTGTTATAGGAAATTCTAAGGATACTGAGAATAAAATACAAGGAGTTTTCCAGAGGGAATGGATGGATAAACAAATAAAGCTAAGTGAGACTGGAAGTAAAAACAAAGTTCACGCAAGCCCTCATTGGGAATCTCGTGGTTTTAGCCACACTTACCCCTCCACCCCCACCAAGAAGAAATTCAACCTTTACTTTTTGCTTCTGTGAGAATAGTTGAAAAGAGGAATTATTCACCATTTCTGAAAATTATCATCATTTATCTTCTTCTCCAAAACACTTTTTTAAAGTATAGGATAGGCTCAAAGAGAACCAACACAAACTACAAGGTTGAACAGGAAAGTAACAGTTGTATGAGAATTGTGACCCTCCGTGCAAGTCACTAGGTGACCAGTGGACACTAGAAAAATCCTCCAATGTTGAGAGAGGGCTACTACAAGGCCCTTTAAAAAACAAAGCAGGATGATTCGAGGGACTTCAGAATACAAAGTTTAAGTCATATATGGATATACAACCATCAAACGTCATCGATTAAGAATTTAAATTCTGGCCAAAATTTAAGTAGTATAAGTCTATTACCATTAGGTGTGGTGTGCGACTTCAGTGGGGCAATTTTGGCAAGATTATTTGAGACTTGGAGAGAGCTTTAATGATCATCTAGTCGCATTCCCTTCCTTTATAGATAAGGGAGATATCTATACCAAAGTTAGAGTTTCCCAGGGTCAAATTGGGTAAAAATTAAAACACACAGAGCTCCTAACTCCCAGCCCACTGCAATTTCCACTAATTGAAGTTTTGACTTTCTGGATCTTTGATAAGTTATAGTCAATAAAATGTTCTAACATGGGGTGAGTCTGTTAAAGAATTCCCTTGTTATTTGAAATGCTAAGTTGGCATTTGCTAAAACTCCAAAGTAATACTTTGTTCCTTGTTACACAGAGCTCATGCTGTACAATATATGACAACAGTGATCTGATATTCAGTCACTACTACAATTTTGAAATCACAGATGTTGCTGACACTTCATATGTCAGTAGTTCAAAGTACTTCAAATGACCTTTCAAAATAGAGACTAACTCTATAATTACATTTTTCTCCCTCAAACCAGATTTGGTGACATTTCTACCACTGTTATACCCCCATCATGTGTAAAGAATACTAAAAATCAAGCTCATAGTTTTTCTTCACTTGGAAAAAAAAGGTGTGCTTATTATTTTGGTAAAAATCCTCAAAAAGCATATTTATTATTAATTTGGTAACCAATTTTATAAAATATCATATTATATAAAATATAGACTTCTTTTGAAGAATAAAATTCAAGTAACACACTAATCAGCTAAAAATGCTAGCCTTCAATACTCTTCCATTACCACAGATCAGTCTATTTCTTGTGTCCAGCTAATGAATAAGAATTCTTTCCTAATAGAATATGATTTTAAACAACCAACAAACTATAGTTTGAATTTCTAAATGTAGCACTTCTAAGAGTTCTCTAAAAAGCAATTCTCTTGAAAGTCCCCTTTTTTCTTGCTTTATCTCTAGAGAATTTCTAAGTTCTGTGAAGCTCTATGTTTTTCATATTTCTTTCCTGCCCTCCCCCTCTTTCATTCTCTGTCTCTTTTCCCTCTTTCTCTGGGACAGGAAGTTGAGGGTGTTGACCTCATCTGGATCATTCCCAATGTCAGAAGGTGGTCTTTTCAAAAAGATTCCTAGTTGTGGATTTCTTCCTGATTTTATTTTTCAGATAACTGTGTCAATAAATGAGTTCTAAAATGTTTTTTTCCCCTCCCTCCTCATAGCTGTAAAATGATCAAGTGACTCCTTTGAGGCTAATTACTGGGCAGGCTCTTAGAGAAATAAGTATTATCTCTTTGTTCATTGAAAGTGCACTGTGCTTTCCTGATGGGGCAGGGCTGTGGGCTGGGAATGCAAGCAACAAGCTCTCCTGTCCACAGGACCCTCAGCTCACAGACATCAATGTATGGGATGCTGATACCCTGGAACTACTTCTCCCGCACAGTGAAGTTAATGAAGGGTTGCTATTATGATTTCCTTTTCTCAGCTGATCTAAATAGTAACCCCTTTGATTTCTAGAAAAGGGAAATGTTATGGAAAAACTGCTTCCTGTGAATAAGCATATTAAAACTAGAATGCCACATAACATACTCTATAAATTATAAAGATTTTTTCCCAATTCTTTTTATAGGTTTATGAGGAGGAGGATGACCTCAGGGAACACCCCCTCCACTCACCCAATATTGCTTCATATACATGTGCCTGGAATGCCATCTCAATTTCCATCTGCCTGTTCCTGAGCCTACCCATCCTTCAATGAAATTGAAATTCTTTATACTGCCCCCTCTTGAAACTTGCCCAGATGATTTGCTCACTGCCACAGGATTGGTTAGCATCTAGGATTGTGCTTGGAATTTATTTCACACTCAATAAAGAATTGATGAACACATGGAGAAATGTATGTCTGCAGCCAGTGAGGTTACCTCACCCTGATATATATTGTTTTTAACCTTTGCAGGTTTTTAAAATATGGTGTATTGTACTCATTTATAACTGAAAAAGCCTTGCCTTTTTGTCTAATTGTCTCATAGTATTTAAAGGGGTGTGTTTCTTTTCTTCATAGCAGCTTTTTTATTTTCTACAAAAACTTGTGAGCTGCCTTCTTGGTTCATGATAAAAGCTCAGCAAATGTTGGTTGTATAATTAAAAGACTTCCATAACCATTTTCCTCAAACTCACTGTAAATGTTCTATGCATCCATTCATTTAGTCATCATGACACAGTTATTTAGATCTGATTATGTGCTGGAGTTCAAAGGGAAATAAAAAAGTCTCTACCTTGGAGGATCTACCAGGGAATGGACAAAGCAAATAAACATTTATGGCTCAAGATAATCAGTGTCACTCTAAAGGTATGAGAGTATGGCCTTGGAAGATAGGGTTTTGAGAGCAGACAAAAGAAGGCTTAGGGAGATGCTTGGGGGAGGTAATGGTATGGATCACAAATGAAGGAACACAGGGAGAAATGCTCCTCCCATGTTTTCTGACAGCACACTTTTGTTATTTCAAAGATAAAAAGGATTACCACATATGAGTAGATGTCTGTTACTAAGGCCAGGCATTTTTAGGAATCACAATGTAAACAACAAACACTAGTATTATGAGCACCGATTCTGAAGACAGATTCCATTCATTTCTTCGACGGAATATGGTGGTCATGTTTCACAGTGTGAATGAAAAAAAGAGTCCGTTGGATGTAAAAATATGTGTAGAAATAATGTCATAATGATATAAGACATCAGCGAGACAGCATCTCATACCAAGGTGTCTTGGGATGAATTCACCATTTCTTTATGTGAAAATTCAGCACATCAGTCCACATAGCATTTCTACACATTTAAATACATGTACAGTCATTTTCTTCCACACCCTTAACAAGCATTCATATCTGCAGCCTCTTCTTGGCCTTCTCTCTCAAACCCTGCACTGTCCTGGACATGTTTCTGCCTTCAGGTCATAATCACTATCCACCAAGCTAGGTTTTTGTAGTTTAAAACAACCAGGGGTGCCTGGGTGGTACAGTCAGTTAAGCATCTGACTCCTGGTTTCGGTTCAGGTGATGATCTCAAGGTAGTGAGATCAAGCCCTGTGTCTGGCTCCATGCTCTGCACAGAGTCTGCTTGGAATCTCTCTTCCTCTCCTTCTGCCTCTCCTGCTTGTGCGCGCTCTCTCTCTCTCTCAAATTTTAAAAAGTCTTAAAAAATTAATTTCTCAACTACAAAATTATATTTATTTATTTATTTTTATATTTTTTAACTACAAAATTATATTTATTACTGATTTCAAACTATGCATAATCCTGCAGAGAAGGCATTTCTCCCTTGCAAAATATTATATTCAATCCTCTTTTTCTACAAGTTAAGGAGCAATTTCACTGACTTACCCAAGATTGCAGAGCAGGTTAGTGGTAGAGCTGTCATGAGGCTTATCTCTTATCTCTGATGACAATGTGCTTTCTGTTACACCATAATACCTTCTTTATTTATATATATATCAATAGACATGGTATACAAAAATGCTACTGAAGACATAGTGTGCCATGCTTCTGTGCATCCAGAAACAACTGTATCAGTGGGACACTTATTTCTGTTAACATCTAGCTCATTTGCACTAGTGGAAAGAAAGCCCAGTTCTGGGGGATTTCTTTTTTTTTTTTTTTCTTTTTTTTCTCTCTTTTTTTTTTTTTTTTCTCTTTCCACCCTGATTTGTATCTGCACCATAAGAGAGAAAGCCACATTATAGAGACAAATGGGACCGAATGACACTCTTATTGTTCTCCTTTTCCTACGAGGGCTCATGACTACTTGCTGCAAGGCCATTGGTACATATAGTCTTACCATTCAGCAAATAGATTTTCAACTTATTCCTTACAAATTCTATCCAAATCTACTCAAGATAATTTTATTAAAAATCTACCAATGTTTTAGCTGCCGTTTCACCCCGTAGTCTATAGTAACAGATATCATTCGTGCCAAGAATAATTAGAAAGCTCACATTCATCTGGGACCTTTTCTTCCAGAACTTAGTTGGCACTGTATCCTGAACAGAAAGAATAAAATACCTTTGTATTCTTGATTTTAGTAACTTGTTCTTCCTACAGATGTGTCTATTCTTTACATCTCAATATATTACGCTTCTGAAAGCAGAAATGAACAGGGTTGTAATCAAAGTAACTTTACAAAGTGTTGAAGCTCACTGTACCCATGGTGTTTAGAGAAGAGCATTGAACACATGTTTTATTAGTTGCAGTACTTCTTCTGGGCTCCCATAACCCTATAATTTTATTGTTGGGCATTATGATGCACTACTAGTAGCACTAGTGCAAAGAATAAAAATAAATCATACGTAATTGGCCCTTCTTTTTGTCGTTGCAGGCAATATACATCTGGCAGTTTTGAATTGAAATATCGTGACTATCCAAGACAGCTTCTTCTATGTTAGAAAAACAAGCAAAGGGATTCAGGAGATGTTTTTTATCTGGTTGCCAGCATTCAAGAGACACTAAAGACTGTTATCTAGCATGGCAACTTTGTATGACTGAATATGTACCAGGTTTTCCATGATGTGGGAATAAGAGAACTGGAATCTGGGCCTTGATTATGACTGAAAATTTCAGGTTCTATTAGTTGCAGAGAATAACTGCCTGGGGGTGACTCTGAACTCTGCTATAAAGTAACAGAGAGTAATCGTAGAAAGGGAATGTTTTAAAAATATGACCTAAGGGACTCCTGGGTGGCTCAGTGGTTGAGCATCTGCCTTTGGCTCAGGGCATGATCCTGTGGTTCTGGGATTAAGTCCCACATTGGGCTCCCTCTGGGGAGCCTGCTTCTCTCTCTGCCTATGCCTCTGCCTCTCTCGTGTCTCTCATGAATAAATAAATAAAATCTTTAAAAAAATGACCTGATAAAATATAGATTCTTCAGATCTATTCAAAGAGTAAAAGATTGTAATTAATCTGATACATATTCATACTACATGGATATTCACTACTTTGTTTTCCCCACTGATTTGTTATAGATACTTATTTATGAAAAAGCTTTAATTTTGTTTAGCTTTGGAGAGGCCTGTTGAAACTAGTGAATTTGGTAGATTTCATGTAAATTAGATAAAAGAGCTTTTTGTGCTCAATTGTCTCTAAATTGAGACTGGTCATTTCTGGTCATGAGGAAGCAACATTGTTCTAATAGTTGTTTAGAGTTATTATTTTTGGCTTATTATTCTCTGATGAGGAAACAGAAACCTGACATTTTGCTGGATTCCCAGGACCTATGTCTTTAAAGACTGGGATTATCAACCTTCCCCAGAGATTTGTCTCTAAGGGAAAGAGAGCCATCTGGGAGTTAGAGTTGCAGTTCTATTTGTGGGGACATGAAAAAGCTCAAAAGAGCTAGAAGGAGGAAAAATGGCAGCTAACTCACTTCCTTTTCTGCAGCCCAAGGGATAAAATAAATGAAAGAGATAAACTAAAATAAAAAGAAAAGAAAAAAGATGAAATTTGAATATGGTGGAAAGTTTTTCCCCAGAGTCAAGACTCAAGTTCAAGGCTATTAGTGGGTAAAAACGGCAGGCTCATGGATATGGGCAACTTGTGTTGTGGGTGCTGCAGGATACAGAGAACAAAAGCTTCTTGAAGCCCGGAGAGCCTTAGGAAGAGGGACCTTTGTCTTATTCTGGAGGGGTAAATGTGTTGTGGCCAAATGCACATGGTCAGATGTAATCTAGACTCATACAAGAGAAAAAGCAACACATGCAAACAAAAGGAAACAGTAGACACTCTCTTTAGTTCTTCATCAACCTGAAGCATCCATGTGCCATATTCACCAAGTGTCACTCAGAATTCCATCATAACCCTTCACTCTGAGCAGTTTCCAATCTAATTAGGGACAATAGGTCTAAAATACAGTAATTTAGAACACTGCAATAAAAATTTCTCTAAATCTCTATGGTAAAAGCATATTCGCATTTGTTACCGTGTTTAAGCATCCTTTTATTGTATTGGAATATATCAGTTGATATGAAATGTGTGCCCCAGATATGCAAATTGTAAAGCATACTATTACAGTGACTCCCCTGTGAATCTACCCCCCTCACCCTGGAACTGGAGCATTAGCAGTGATTTGAGTCCATTTATATGCTCTTCTCCTGTCTCATTCTTGCCTTCCTTCCTCTACTCTGCTAAGATTTTTTGATTTAGTTTTTTATTCCTTTGCTTTTTTTTTTTAAAGTAGAGGCTTTAAATTGTGTATATATATATGTGTGTGTGTGCACCTAAATAAGCTATTATTTAGTTCTCTTTTTGAGCTCTATAACTATATTGAACCCTATGTAGTTTTCTGAAACATGCTTCCCTTACTCTCAGCAGCATTTTTTTTTAAAAGACTTTATTTATTTATTCATGAGAGACAGAGAGAGAGAGAGAGAGAGAGAGAAAGAGAGAGAGGCAGAGACACAGGCAGAGGGAGAAGTAGGCTCCATGCAGGGAGCCCAACATGGGACTCGATCCCAGGTCTCCAGGATCACACCTGGGCTGAAGGCCACACTAAACCGCTGAGCCACCTGGGCGGCCCCAATTTTTTTTTTCTTTTTTTAATGAACATTGAGTGTTGTAGATTGAAGTGCTTAATTAATTTGATATCTGGGCAATATGCCATTGTGTTGGTATTCTACAATGTATTTATCCACTATCCCACAAATGAATGCTTAGTTTATTTCTAATTTTTTGTTGTTATGAACATTAATACAATGTATGATCTTGTACCCATTTCTTGAGGGGCAAATTCAGGATTGTGTCTCAGGTATATATTAGGAGTGATAATATTTTTAGAATATGGGGATATTTAACCTTAAGATATAATGTCAACTTGTTTTCTAAAATTGTGTGTCAATTATATTGATATCCAGAATGTATAGAATTTGCTATTAATCCTAATCAACTCTGATACCTGGCATATTAGACTTTTTAATTGGTGCTAATCTAGAGGATATAATATCATTGTGATTTTATTGGCATTTCTCTGATTTGAAAGCACTTTTTAACGGGGTGACTGGGTGTTATACTATATGTTGGCAAACCGAACTCCAATAAAAAATATACAAAAAGAATAAAAAAATAATAAAATGCTTTCTCTCTACTGATTTTTGATAAATTTAGACTTTCTAAAATTTTTTTAAAAAAGATTTTATTTATTTATTCATGAAAGACACAGAGAGAGAAAGAGGCAGAGACATAGGTGGAGGGAGAAGCAGGATCCATTCAGGAAGCCCGATGTGGGACTTGATCCCAGAACTTCGGGATCATGTCCTGAGCCAAAGGCAGATGCTCAAATGCTAAGCCACCCAGGCATCCCAAGAATTTCTAAATTTTAACATAAAAAGATATCCATCTTTTCTTATGTAATTAATTTTCTGTGTTGTTGATGAATCCCTTATTATTCTTTGCCATAAATTTATCTGTTCACATTTTCATATAAAATATTTCAAGTTCTTTCACATATAAATCATTAATCCTGCATCTAGAACTGTAGAGAGGAGAGGAGAGTGAACTTAATTTTATCCTTTTCCATACAGATAACTAATTTTCCAAGAATCAGCCCCCTTTCCTTCAAGAACACTATCCTATACGATTGAATTTCTACCTACATGGGATTATTCTGGGCTTTCTCATCTGTTTCATTAGTTATTTTGTCTATTCCTTCATAAATATCACATTATATTCATTCAATATGTTTAAATTTTTTTGACATTTGGATGGGCCAGTTTTGCTATCTTGCATGACTTCTTCAGTAATCTTTTGGTTATACACTGTCCATTGCTTTTCCATTGATATTTTAGAATCCAATTGTCAAGTTTCTTGAAAAACAGAATTTCAACTGTATATAATCTATGAATCAATTTTGGGAGCATTGGTATCTTTACAATATTGAGTCTTTCTCTTTGTTTTTTTTTTTTTTACTTCAAGATTTTGTTTATTTGTTTATATATTTAATGGAGAGAGAGAGAGAGAGAGAGAGAGAGAGAGGACACAAGCAGGGGGAGCACCAGTCAGAGGGAGAAGGAGAGGGAGAAACAAGCCCCTCCCTGAGCAGAAAACCTAATCCCTGGAGTTGATCCCAGGACCCTGGGACCATAGCCTTACCCAAAGGCAGAAACTTAAACCAATAAGCCACCCAGGGCACCCCAGATCTTTCTATTTGTGAGTATAATACATCCCTCTACTTAATTTAGATCTTCCTTAATATCTTTCAATAAAGTTTTATAATTTCCTGCATATGATAATATGTAAGGGTACATCACATAAAGACTTATTTCTCTGTAACTTATAGTTCTTGTTGCTTTCATAAGTGGTAAATTTTATTTTATTTTTTTTTAAGTGGTAAATTTTAAAATATACATTTTATAAATTTTTGTGAGTTTGCTAAACTTAATAATTTGACTATTTTTGTCAGATGTTCTTAGAGAAAATCTGATTCTTAGACTTTTATTGCCACTTCCCTCCCCCTATTGGTGTGAATCTCCAGCATAAAGTTGAAGAGAGAACATGACAATATGCCCCCATTAGAAATACTATTTGCTGTAGGATTTTCTTTTTAAAGTAACACAGGGGTGCCAGGGTGGCTCAGTGGTTGAGTGTCTGCCTTCGGCTCAGGGTGTGATTCTGGGTCCAGGAATCCAGTCCCACATCAGGCTCCCCACAGGAAGCCTGTTTCTTTCTCCCTCTGGCTATTTCTCTGCCTTTCTTTCTGTGTCTCTCATGAATGAATAAATGCAATCTTTAAAAAAAAAATAAGTATGACTTTGTTAGGTTAAAATAGCTGTAGTCTGTTTCTACTTTCTCAATTAAAAAAATAGTAGACATGGCCAACATGCATATGAGAAAATGCTCTGCATCACTTGCCATCAGGGAAATACAAATCAAAACCACAATGAGATACCACCTCACACCAGTGAGAATGGGGCAAATTAACAAGGCAGGAAACAACAAATGTTGGAGAGGATGCGGAGAAAAGGGAACCCTCATACACTGTTGGTGGGAATGTGAACTGGTGCAGCCACTCTGCAAAACTGTGTGGAGGTTCCTCAAAGAGTTAAAAATAAACCTGCCCTACGACCCAGCAATTGCACTGTTGGGGATTTACCCCAAAGATACAGATGCAATTAAACGCCGGGACACCTGCACCCCGATGTTTCTAGCAGCAATGTCCACGATAGCCAAACTGTGGAAGGAGCCTCGGTGTCCAACGAAAGATGAATGGATAAAGAAGATGTGGTTTATGTATACAATGGAATATTACTCAGCTATTAGAAATGACAAATACCCACCATTTGCTTCAACGTGGATGGAGCTGGAGGGTATTATGCTGAGTGAAGTAAGTCAGTCGGAGAAGGACAAACATTATATGTTCTCATTCATGTGGGGAATATAAATAATAGTGAAAGGGAATATAAGGGAAGGGGGAAGAAATGTGTGGGAAATATCAGAAAGGGAGACAGAACGTAAAGACTGCTAACTCTGGGAAACGAACTAGGGGTTTTGGAAGGGGAGGAGGGCGGGGGGTGGGAGTGAATGGGTGACGGGCACTGGGGGTTATTCTGTATGTTAGTAAATTGAACACCAATAAAAAATAAATTAAAAAAAAATAGTGGATTTGGCTTTTGCCAAATGTTTTTTTGTGAATCTGTTGAGATAATCATAATTTTTCCCCTTTAACCCACAGATGATTATTTAAAATGACATACAGATCTTTTTATATCAAAGTACTCTTTTATTCCTAGGATTAAATTTGGTTTTCCTAGATAATTTGGTTAAGATGTTTTATCTTGTTTTGTACTGCTGAATTGTTCAGGTTTTAGCATCTATGTCCATGAGTGAGATTTATTCCTTTCTAATCTCTGGAAGAGTTTATAAAGGATTGAAATTATTTGTTCTTTGAAAGCTAACCACAATTTTCTTATAAAATCATCTATATAGGGTGTTTCCTTTGTAGGAGAATTTTAAAGGCTTTTTATTTTTAAAAGTGCTATAAGATTATTTTTTTCTTGGTTGAGTTCAGTGATTTTTCTTAGTAGTTTGTCTATGCCATCTAATTTATCAAATTCATTGACCTAAAGTTGTGCATTATATTCTCTAATTAATCTTTATCAGTGATTATATTCCACTTTCTATTTGTAATATTGTTTTCCTCTCTCTTGACTTCATAAAGTATTTCCTTTCTTGAATCGGGTTTATATGTCTTAATCCTTAAGATACCTGCTTTATTATCTTTTGGGTTTTCTTCCTTTATAATGGCATTTATGGTTTTCATATTTCCCTACAAGTAGCTCTTTTTTTGCAACCCACATGTTTAGAAGTAAACAATTTTTTAATCACTCAATTATCTTTAAAATTTCAGTTATGATTGCTTACCTCTTGAATTATTGGTGTGAATATGCTTTAATTTCCAAATATATGGGAATTCCTATTATTAAATTCTAACCTAATTGTCTAACCTAACTGCACTGTGGTTTGAGTATGTGGTCTCTATGACAGCAATTTTTAAAATTTGTTGAGACATACTTCATAGTCTACAATACCAGTTTTCAAAATGCTCCATATGTGATGAGAACAACATATATGTTCTGATTATTGGGTGCAGAGTTCTATATGTGCATCAGATTAAGCTTGGTTATTGTATTGCTTAAATCATCAGTGATTTATTAATTTTTTACTTGCAGATTATAGATTTTTCAAAATTTCTATCTAGTGTATTAATGTTTTCTTTATATATTTTTAGTCCATTTTAGTTGTTACAATTTAAACTTATTTTGTCTTCATGGTGAACTGAAATGTTTATCAATATTGGTGATATAATTTTATGTGGTGATTTTAATAACTGGTCTTAAGTTATATTTCATTTGTATTTACCTTTTCTTTTTCTTTTCCCTTTTCCTTCACCTTGTAATCTTTAAAAATCCTTACACATTACATATCTTTGTAAACAGCATTTGGAGTGTTTTCCATTCAATAAACTTTTAATTGATTATTGAAATCCATTTCCACTTATTGTGATTATTGATATAATTGGATTTTGTTCTAACATTTTTCTTTCTTTCTTTCTTTCTTTCTTTCTTTCTTTCTTTCTTTTTTCTTTCTTTCTTTCTTTCTTTCTTTCTTTCTTTCTTTCTTTCTTTTTCTTTCTTTTTCTTTCTTTTCTTTTCTTTCTTTCTTTCTTTCTTTCTTTTTTTTTTATTTTATTTTTTTCTTTCTTTCTTTCTTTCTTTCTTTCTTTCTTTCTTTCTTTCTTTCTTCTTTCTTTCTTTCTTTCTTTCTTTCTTTCTTCTTTCGACTATTTCTTTGAGAGAGAGAAAGCACAAGCTGGGCAAGGAGGGGCAAAGGGAAAGGGAGAAGCAGACTCTGAGCTGAACAGGGAGCCCAACTTGGGCTCTATCTCAGGGCCCCAGTGTCATGACCTGAGCTAAGGCAGACGTTTAACCAACTGAGCCACCACCCAGGTGCCCCTGTTATAATGTTTGTCTATTTTATTTATCTCACTTTTAATATTTTGCTTTTATTTGCTTGTTAAGTGATGTTTTTATTTGCTTGTATCCCATTTTGTTCCCTAAAACTTATTTACCCAAGTTCTATTCCTTTATCCTTGAAATGTCATCATTTATTTTTATTTTTTTTAAGTTTTTATGTATTTATTTGACAGAGAGAGAGAGAGAAAGAGAGCAGAAGCAGGGGGGAGCTGCAGAGGGAGAGGGAGAAGCAGGCTCCTCACTGAGCAGGGAGCCTGAGTGGGGCTCCATCCCAGGACCCTGAGATCATGACCTGAGCCAAAGGCAGATGTTTAACCAACTTGAACCACCCAGGTGTCCCATCACTTAATTTTTAGCATGGCAAATTTACATTATAATAAAATATAAAAATATGCATTAATATTATTTATATTTTATAATAAAATATAAAAATATGCATTAATGCAACCCTCATTTTCTACAAAGGTGTAATAAGGAACTTGGACTTTTTAAAAATCTGATCACCCAACTTTTGATTTATCCTCAGCTCTAGCAGCTGCCTTCTGTTTTGTAATGTGCAACTGAAGCTCATTGCTTGATCTTAATAGGTGGGAATTCTGTGGGCCTAAGTTGGGGATTGGAAACACTTTTTTTGCCAGAGGGACTTTTTACTTCTGCCACTAGCTAGGAGAACTACTAAACTTGAGGAGCATGGCTCAGCTTGACTGGCTCAAGACTCAGTTTCCTAGTTGCCATGTTGATTGGGCCACTCTGTTCTTCCTGTCTGCTCACTACTCAGGTTTCTACCAGGGTTCTGGGTCTTCCTTTATCCCTAGCTCATGTTGGCATGTTTTTAGAGAGTGTTTCATTAGTGATTTTCTTACTCCTTGTGAATCTAATGACATCTGAATCTATTCTTTCCAGAGTTTAGTTTAACTAAAAAAGGAAGTTTCTTTGGAGCAATACTGTTGTAAGCCGAAATCTTCCTTTCAAATATTTTAATAATGCAGCAAAGTTGGAATTATTACCACTACATTTACCTTGAAGAAATTTTGACATGGAGAGGTTAATCTGCAGAAGATATAACAGCAGTTTAAGTGGGAGACTGGACTCTTGATTTTGTTTTCTACCTCAATTTCATTTTTTTTACCTTAAAACTATGACAACATGAAAACTAGTGTACAAAGCAGTGACACACTCATGATGAAAGGAGGTAGAATAAGGACATGAGCAGGGTTTTTGTAGTTGTAGGAGCAACCACAACAGTCACATATGTACTACTTCTCATATTTTCCTAGTACATTTGCCCCTCAGTTTCCATGAGTCAGATCATCAGTTTTGCCTCCTCTGTGACAGATTTCATGATAATCATCTCCCATACTTATGTCTAAATGCTAACTCCAATCCTACAGCTAGACAGACCAACAGATTGAATTTCTTTCTTGGTGTCACTATCTAACATATGGTGAGATCCAGGAATCAAATGGAATTTTGCCTATTTCCAGAATCCACTCTCTTACTCGTTCTTTTATGGATTTTATGCAGCAGCACTGTTTTCTGGGAACAAGAAAGAACTGGACAGGGATTATAAGTCTGAATAGCAATGCTGCTTTTTAAGTTTTCACAGGCCCACTTTCCAATGCATAGATCAAAGAGTTAAAGTTCCTCCCTTTCAATTTTGTAAATAAACAATAGTCTTCGAAGTGTTGACATCATCTATATTTTAAATAAAGCCTTAAAAGCTGAGATCAATACTGTTGTTTAAAAAGATCCTATATAAAAAAAAAAAAAATCCTATGTATTCCATTAGAATTGAGTTTTTCACATTAATGCCAAATCCTAAAGCCTATGATATGGCCAGAACAATGGGTGTTGGAGTCCTGACTTGCTGAGCTCTGAATACTAGTTCTGATATTTAAATGCTCTGTGGCCTGGAAGTGTGTTACTTATTTGTCAAGGCCTTGGTTTTCTCATCTACCAATTTTAACCAAATTTGTATGTTTTGTGACATTTAAATGAGATAATGCATATAAAGAATCTAAATGCTATAGCCATAGGAATTATAGGAATTTATAAAAGGTAAATTATAAATAAATTGTGTAGTTTTCCATATCTTAGAAGTTTTATTGACATTTATGTTTGGATATTAAAATTAACATCAAAATTTGCAATAAGAAATGATCGGAAGCTATTGAAATACATACCCTACATAATGTGACATGATTTTGACCTTCTAATAGTTGTTAACATTGAATGTCTGGAGAAGTGTGACACTGCTTTGCTAAAGTCTATACAGATATCCAAGTGAGTTTTCTCTTGAGTTTTCTTGAAGTGAAAGCATAAATTGTGAAAAGAATTAAATATATAGAGAAACTCCAGTTTCTATCCTCCAAAATAACAGTGTAATAGCTCAACATTGTAGGAAAATATCCGGGCAGACAGCTTATTTTCTACAAAAAGTAGCAATTGGATTTCCCTTGATTTTTCTGTAGTTTATATAAAGCACTGCCTAACAATAAATCTACTTGTGTTCAGCCACCCATTCAACCTCATTTTTTTCCCTCAGTGAACAAAGTTACTTCCTCTTGTGGAAAAATTTAATAAAACATTTGAATAAAATAATCCTTTGATACAGCTGAAAAAGAGGAAAGCACATTTGTCTTATCTGACTACATAACTTAAAAGCAATTCAGGAAGAAGTCATTTATTGCCCAAGGGACTTTTATTTTCATTTTATTTTATTATTTGAACATAATGTGCTAGGTAACTGTTCTAAAGGCCATTTAAAATAAAGAATGCCTTTCAGCAAAGTCCCTGGAATGCTCCCTAGCAGATCCCTCCACTCCTTCCACCCCAACTTGAAGTCACTAGTGACATCAGTCTGGGGCCTGTCTCCAGAAGGAGATCTTGGACCTGAGGGGCAGTCATGGGGCTCTCCCACTCTGGGGACCACAAAAATCCCAAAAGTTTCTTAGTTAACACCCTTTAAAAAATTGAGGCCTGTGGAAAACCTACGCACGGAAAGTCTGTTTCTATTTCAGTTGTGTATCAGTTAAGATGGAAAAATTTTAAAGTCCACACAGATGGTAAATAAATTTCTGCTACATGAGGCAGTTCCTGGAATAAAGCAATTTTCTCAAATAACAAGTGCCAACTTATTTTTTCAACTGACTTATTTTTAACTTTCCCAGGGAATAGTTGAGAGACTGGGAGCAGTGTCCTTCACCTTAGGAATCTGAGTCTCCTTCCAGAAGAAACTAATGCCGTTCTCACTACATACATACGTATATGTATATATACATATGTACACTGAATGAAGAGAGTGGTTGTTCATTTTCTTGGGGGAAGGGACTGAGAGAGAGGCTGAGGGGAGCCTGGGTGGCTCAGTTGGTTAAGTGTCTGCCATCAGCTCAGGTCATGATCTTGGGGTCCTGGGACTGAGCCCCATGTCAGGCTCCCTGCTCAGGGAAGAGTATCCCTCTTCTGCTCCCCCCTACTCATGTTCTCTCGCTCACTCTCTCTCTCTCAAATAAATAATTTAAAAAAAGAGAGAGAGGCTGAGAAGCTGTAAATTTTGAAGAAATATTTATGTTTTAGTTCAATGTTTAATTTTCTATAACTTACTCTAAACAGTATAATATTAACTCATGCTTACTTAGGAATTCATTAAATATCTTGAACGAATGACCATTAATACTTGGGAATTCTTTATAGACTATTAGACTTGGCCCATGTCTCCAAAAATCTTCAGGGCTGAAGTCTCCTAGGACACAGCTGAACCCCCTTATGATTTGCTGGGTCATGCTTCCTTGGGGAAAACCATCCCTGGACTGCAATTGGCACGGAAGTCTGGTGTTTTAAACGAAACTATGCCATTTGCTAAATCAGGGTGAAGCAAACATTTCTTCTAGTAGTAGAGATTCCTTATTCATAAGAAACACAAACATTGGCTATTAAATGATTAAGTTGCTATAACATACTGGTAGTTTTGGTGAGGGTATTATAATAGAGTGTTAAGTACACAGCCCTTACATATTTGTTAACTTTTTTTAGTAAATATTTTACTCAGCAATTCAGAGATATCAACTTATCAATCAGTAGATATTTCCTAAGTGCCTAAATACTAGTCACTGTAAAAATAAGGAAAAAAGAAAAACTTGTCTTTGCCTTAGAAAGGTTATAGTGAAGAGACAAACATGAAGGAATTAGAGAACCACCAAGAGCCAAACTGTGTGATGCTGAACATCAGAGTGGATAGTGATATGCTGACCAGATATGTCAAGAGAGATACTTCTGTGGATTGAATATCTTGTTCAACCCACCCAAATTATGTTGAAGCCTTAATTCTCAGTATGATGGTATTAGGAGGTGAGACCTTTGGGAATTGATTAGTTTTAGGCGAAGTCATGAGGGTAGAGCCCTGATGATGGAATTAACATCCTTCTCATAAAAGGGAGAGAAACCAGAGCTTCCTCTCTCTGCCAAGGTAAGGTGGCTATTCATAAACCAGAAGGAGAATTCTCACCAAAATCCAACCACACTCTCACCCAGATCTCAGAATTCTAGCTTCCAGAACTATAAGAAAACAAACGTTTATTGTTTAAACCACTTAGCCTATGGTATTTTGTTATAGCAGCCTATCAGACTAAGACAGACACTTAGTGCTCAGATGAAATTTATGATTAAACCATCCACATGGAACAAGAAGACAGATTTTTAGAAGGAAGTTTTTGAAGTACTTGTTTTTTAGGGACATGGTTATCATCTTTCCATTGCAGTGACAAACTCATGTGTGTGACAAATTCTAATGTTTGAAAGTAAACACTGACAAATAAATAACAGTCAATATATTGAAACCTAAACACAATTTACTAACCAACAAGTATGTGGGAATCAGAAAAATAGGGAACTGGAAGGAATAGAAATATTTCTGAATTCAGTATCCTCCCTTAAACAATGAGGAAGGGAAAGGCTTGCTCTAGGTCGTAGGAGTTGTCAGAACTGAAATGAGAACACTCTTCCAGGAGCTAACTCTGCCTCCTCCGTTAGAATACAAGAAACAATAACAGGTTTCATGTTACTCTTCTGTAGCATTTATGCAAAAATTTGTCAATTTCCCTTACTGGGAATAAAAGACCTCTGAGAATAATTGCTTAAATTTTCCCCCTTGGTTTTCTTTTCTTTGATCATTAAATCTCCTGTGGTTTTATACCACATCAAAGTGCAGGTATTAATAATGAAATGAGAACATATTTATATAGTGATATAACATAATGGCATTTTTAATAGACAACAACAAATTATAATTTCAGTTTTAAAAAGGTAGTAAATTTCGAAATATTTGTAACTGGTTTTCCTTTTTTTGACCTGAATGTGTTGTATCAACATTGACTTAAATTCAATGTTGTATCATTGAATTTGTTCTTCAAAGATTTGAAAAAAAGGTGCTTTTTATGATACAGTACAGATATTGTAATAATTAAAGTTTTTTTTATGAAAATCCTTAGTCTGGAGAAAGCCTTGATTTTTTTAGTTTGGTTCAAAAGGACTTTAGTCTTCTGATTCTGAGGGCCCAGCAAAGGCCTTCTTTCCTATCAGGGCTTTGGCTAAAACATAGTGGTTATAATAATGAATTTTCTGTTATTCTTAGCATGTGCCCAGAAGCCATGGAGATTTTTGGAC
The DNA here is from genome assembly GCF_053574225.1 of Canis aureus. Classification (NCBI taxonomy): domain Eukaryota; kingdom Metazoa; phylum Chordata; class Mammalia; order Carnivora; family Canidae; genus Canis; species Canis aureus. The sequence goes on along the minus strand of NC_135625.1, from coordinate 29,867,447 downwards.
TTACTTAGTGAATTAAAGAAAGAAAGTGAAAAAAGAAGCTTTTATGAATAGCAACCACAGAAAATAGAGATTATAAACAGTAGTAGTTTCAAATGAAAAGAAAAACACTACCATAACCATAGAATCTGTCCCAGAGATGAGGAGACTCCTTGGTGTATTTCAGCTCTCAGGTAAATTTGGGGAACTGTAAACCCTGAGGCTGATTGACAAGTGCTGTGTATGTGGCATTAAGAACTTATCCCTTGATGGGAAGGAGACCAGGATCTCATCTCTGAAAACTAATTAGCATTGAGCGAAATTATTTTTTAAAAGAGAATGAAACGAAACTTATCATTACCTTCCATCTTATGTTTTTTTGTGGTTTTCATATGCTTGGGTCATTATTTCACAACCAGTTCTCCACTGAATTAAAAATGGGTAGTGTAGAAACTTCTATGGGATGACCAGTTCTTAGCATATTTATCATTTCCAAGGGAATAAGAAAAGGAGTAGGTTGCCTCCCAAAGCAAAAAGAATCTATAGAGAGGAATTGTGATGGGTGAAATGTTATCAATTTAAAAGTAATAAGTATTTTATACTTTTTGAACTTCAAATAGAATACATAATGTTATTTTAGCATTGTTTCAGGAACATAATTAGTATCATTTATTGTTTTGTGAATATTAGCATTTCCATAGATTTCTGTGAATTTACAGCTGTAAGAGCCTTATTTTCCATGATATTTTAAAAGCCATATGCCAGTCATCTAAATCTTAATCTCTATCAATACAGATTTGGTTAAGGTTTTTAAAAAAATTAGGAAAATTAAAAACAAAAGCAAATATATTCTACTAATTTCAGCAGGATTTTTTTTTATGCCACTAAGAAGTTTAAATTTAGAAGAGGAGACAAGGCACGTTTTTATTTTTACACACACATCCACAGCCCAATCCTTTTTAGTATGGTTAGTACAATATATTGATGATGTAATTTATCACCTAAATGAGACATTTCAGAAAGTACAAGGGGGAGCAAAGTAGGCAGGAGGTAGGGACAACAGGCGTAAATCAGTGTGACCAGACAAACAAGGATGAATGGTTATCACACTGGTGGAGCATATTCCCTAAAAGTTAGAGTTATGGAACTTTATTCTTCAAATTTTTTGAGTTTCTTAAGGAAAATGATAGAAACTTTTTCATCTTTGATTCCCAGGCAACCAACATGATGCCTAAATATTAGATGGTAAAAACAATACTGAATGAATGAATTAATGACTGAATATACTAACAAAAGTAGATGTTCACACAAACAATTACAATTTTATTGTGGGATACACTCCTTCTTGTTCATAAAACTATTAACACAGCAGACTCAAGGATATGTGAAGACACCACAATGAGGAAATCTTCTTCCTTTCATCCATATATGTAGCAAGGGAAGTTGTTCTTTTCTCTTACACCTACCATACTGAAAATGGAGACAATTCTGTAGTCAGCAATGGCTGGGGGAATACACACACTCAATCATCTATCCCATCCTTCCATCTACCTGCTAGACAACTCCGTTTCTCACTATACCATACTGATCACCAAGACTGCACAAAGGACATAGATAGTGACCTCAATGTGCATACAGTACCACCATATCAGGGCATTTATTAGTTCATTTTCAAACAAGATTTTTAAAAAGATTAACTTTCATTCATTTCACTTCTTTTCCCAGCGAAGACTTTTTCAGGGAGGAAGAGGTAGCTTTGGGAACTTAAAGAAAGTAAAATGAATTTGAAACAGTTAGGTGGTAAATGCTGGAATGAGGCAACTAGGTGTATAGAGTAACTAAGAGACTCTAAGAGTCCATCGTGGACAGAGAGCAGGGATTTGTGATGAGTCTCTGTAAGAATCATTAGAATAGTGAGAGTAAGTTTAAAATTTTTAACAAGAACTTAATAGAGAAGTTTAAATTACAGGCTAGGGATATTATCTCCATTTGATAAAAACCAAGAGATTAGGTTAGTTTTTCATGAAGGGGAATAAGCTGGTGATGGTGCTTTCTTAACAAGTTCATATCTGATTATACTGTATAGAAAAAACTAGAGTAAGAGAAAAAAACTGGATCCAAGGAGACAGCCAAAAAGGCATTTATTATAGTACTTCTTAATGCTGTGATGAGCATGTGGGTAGGATGGAGACATGAGAAGTGGAGATATATGATTTATGCGAGAATTATGGATTTCTACAAAAATCATAGGGAGATCACACACCGGTCACCTTTGCTATCCTGTTGTTGTTGTTGTTCTTCTTCTTCTTTTTAAATTTTCTTTATTTTTTCATTAGAGACACACAGAGAGACAGAGACACAGGCAGAGGGAGAAGCAGGCTCCATGCAGGGAGCCCAACATGGGACTCAATCCCAGGACTCCAGGATCACGCCCTGGCCTGAAGGCAGGCGCTAAACTGCTGGGCCACCCACGCATCCCTCTATCCAGTTCTTCTTAGTCATAACAAGGAAGGGGGAAAAATCACTAAATTGTTAAGAAAAATCAATAGCAGGGAAAGAGACTCTGCACAGAAAGAAATAATTCAGGTAATACAGCTCCACATTAAAAATCTCTAAACCTCACATTAAATTATCTCTATAATTAGTGTTCTCAGAGTGCTCCATCTATAAAACATGAACACATTATTATCAAAGAGCAGGCAGAGAACATATTCCATATGCTTTGCCTTCACTCTTGTTGCACACATGAAGTCTTAGCACTGTCTAAACCCAATCCCTCTACTGGATTCCCTTCTCCCTTATCAGTTCAAGGACATCAGTCTTAGAGCTACCTCCTATCTTGTAACAATGGTATTTCTTCTCTTGGGTCATTTTTTGACTCTCCATATATGATGCCTAAATATCTCCCATTAAATATTAAAAACAATTCTCTCTTGACTCCACATCCTCTTCTGGCTTTTACCCTCTCCCTTCATGTTCTTTTACAGCAAATATTAAATCATGATTTAATAGCTGGCTCTGCTTACTTTCTTTAATTCCTGTCCTCCCTTTTGTTCTTGAGCCTTCTGAAAGCAAGCATCTCCCTTCACCAAACTATGAACAAGCCAACCAATAGACTTTATGTTGTGAAATGCCACGTTTCTTCTTGATATTATCCACAGCATTTGAAATATCCTCTTTCACTCTCCTTTTAGAAACAGTTCCTTTGCATTGCTTCTAAGATCCTACTCTTTGATTCTGTTCTTTCTTTTGTTCATTCTACTCCTTAGTTGGCTTACCATTCGTTTGTTGGATTTATTTTCTGTTTTCCTATACTAGAAAGTAGGTCCTTGAGAGCAAAGATGTTATTTTGTTTCTTGTACATCCAGAAGAGTGGTTGGCACACAGTAAATACTAACTGTTTATCGACAAGGTAATTAAATAACAAAAACAAAGAGCTATGTAAATTGAAAATAGAGGAGTAAAACAATAAATGTTTTAACATACAATGAATGATAAAATGCATCTACCTGAACACCAAAGTGCTGATTTGGTGCAGTGAGTCAAAAAAGAAAAAAAAAAATCTCAGAGTAAATAATGCAAAAATACAAAAAAGTGCCAAGTAATAGAAGTTAAGAGACATAGATACAGGTTATTCAAAAACATATAATAAGAATTCTGAGCAGAAGCAACAGAAACAAGGGGAGATGTCAGTACTCATTAAAATATCGCAAGGAATATTTCTTAAACTGATGAAAGACAGCTTTTCTGATTGAATGATCTTAGTAAACAGTAGGTTGCATTCAAAAGAAGCAAAAATATTCATAGTCACAACCTATTAAATTTTATAACTCCAAGAATAAAGAATATATCTTAAGAAGATCCAGAGATTTAAAAATAAGTAATAGAAAACAAGTTATCTGGGTGACATAGATCTTCATATTTTAAATACTGGGTCACAGGAGAGTCAAGGAATGTCATCAAATTTCTCAAGACAAAAGGAAAAAAAAGAAAGAAGGAAGGAAAGAAAGACAAGAAAAAAAAAAGCCTAAAGTTCTAAATCTGCTTAATCATTAAAATATGGGAAAAATAGCAACACTTATGGATATAAAAGAACTTAATAAATAATCATAACTATACGATAAAGTTATTCAAGGACATATGTCAACCAAATAAATAAAAATGTAAAAAGCTAAAGAACATGGATACACAAAAGCTGCGTGATATAGAAAATGGAAGCAATTCAGAAGGATTTTAAAATCTGTTATCTTGATGCCTGAGTGATCTTCCTTTAAATGACAAGACTTACATCTGCTTCTCTGTGGTCCAATTTCATTGTTGTTGTTTTCCTGGAATGGTTATTTACATACTATAAAGCTTTTTGTGGATTTTGAATTTTATAATTAGACATGGAACAATTAATTTTAGCCTCAAGAGAGAATGTATATGTTAAAACCTTGAAAATATAAAAAGAATACCATCAACAAAAATCAGAAGACAAAATGGGGGGTAAGAGATACACCAAGACATAAGTACTAATTTTCTAAACCTTTGAAATGGAAATAAAATACTATTTAAAATGGATAATCAACAAATGAACAAATAAACATTTTATTTAGGAGGCATATTCATGAAGGCAAATACCAGAGGAACTAAAAATATATAAATAGGGGTACCTGGGTGGCTCAGTCAGTTAGGTGTCAGATTCTTGGTTTTGGCTAAGGTCATGATCTCAGGGTCCTTAAGTCAAGACCCTCTTCCGGCCCTACACTCAGCAGGAAGTCTGCTAGGGATTCTCTCCCTCTGCCCCTCCCCACAATGCTTTCTCTCTCTCAAATAAATAAATATTAAAAAATAAAAATACATAAACAATAAAGATCAGTAGGTATAGGGGAGAATCTTTGAACTACGTATGAAAACACTAAATTCCATTGAAAGTAATTTTTCGATGATAGAAAATTTGTCAGCCATTGGTTTTAGTCCATTACATGGACTGTGCTTAGCATAATATAAGCAATTGTTATGGATCAAATTGTGACTCTGCCACCCCACAAATTTGTATGTTGACAATTTATGAAGTCATTGTGTAGGATGGACCTCTGTTCCCATGTGACTCATGTCCTAGTCAATCAGGTGATAGTTCACAAGCCAAGAAACACTAAAAATAATCATCAGACCACCAAAGCTAGGAGAGAGGCACGGAATAGCCAATAGAAGGAAATAAATGTCTTTCACAAGTGAACATCATAGATTCTATGTACTGTCACTAATTAATAAATATTTTAAAAGCAAATATTTATAGTCATTTAGGTAATGATCCAGAATTGGAGACAGTTGACAATGGTAGTCTTTGGAAAAATGGGACTAGTCAGAGAGGAAATTTAACTTTCATTTTATACTTTTTTTTTTTTTTTGCATGTATCACATATACTTAGAAAAAAATAAAAATATGGAGTTGGTAAATAAACCAATGCTATCTTACTGGCAGCATCTTTTCTCAAGTTAAGCAGTGAGACAATTTAAAGCTTGGAATTGATTCAGAGATTTTTACATCATGTAATTAGTTATGATTACCGAATGCATCTATGTCTCAAAAAAATAAGCCACATTTTATGTAGAAGTGTCCTCATGTTATCTGCTATAGTTTACAGTTATTTTTATTATAACTTTCAAAGAACTACCAGATAAAACTAAAGATGAGGAAATACAGTGTGAGGTGATTAAGTGATTTAACTGGAACAAGAAGACAGTAAAGAAGTAGTGTGAATTATTACTGTACATGAAGGTAATGCTCAATGGGCTGTGCCAGCCTTCCCTCAATCACTCGTTCTACAGAAATGTAATAAGTGCACACTGTATGCCATGCACACACTAGGCATTAGAGAGAGAATGGTGAATAAGCTATGAGTATGCTAGTCTCTGCTCTCAAGAAATTTCATAAGATGTGTAGGTTTATGTACCACATTACCCACCCCCTTCCTTTATTCACCAGGGAAAAGTTCCAAGACCCCCAGTGGGTTCCTGAAACCGCCTATCGTACCATCCCTGTAAGTCTGGTTTTGCCTCTACATACATACATACTTCTCATAAAGTTTAACTTATAAATTAGGCACTGTAAGAGATGAACACCAATTAATCATGGAATAGAACAATTCTAACAATTTACTGTAGTAAAAGTTATTTGAGTATCATCTCTCTCTCTCTATCATAATATCTTATTGTACTGTGCCCACCCTTCTTGGGAAGATGTGAGATGATAAAATGCCCCATGGTGAGATTATGTGAGGTGATGACGTAGCCTTTGGGACCTACACTGGAGGCTAATGACGTCAAGATGCCGCATCAGAGGAGGAGCGTCTGCTTCAGAAGGCAATTGGCTGCTGGTAACTGAAACCTCAGATAAGGAGGAATATTGGACTACTGTAGTTTCCTGAGGCTGCCTCTAATAAATTAGTACAAATTTAGTGCCTTAAAAATACAGAACAATTTCTTCTTCTTCTTCTTCTTCTTCTTCTTCTTCTTCTTCTTCTTCTTCTTCTTCTTCTTCTTCTTCTTCTTCTTTCTCCTTCTCCTTCTCCTTCTCCTTCTCCTTCTTCTTCCTTCTTCCTTCTTCCTTCTTCTCCTTCTTTTTGGAGAGAGGGTTGGGGGAAGGGGCAGAGGGAGAGAGAGAATCTTAAGCAGACTCCATGCTCAGCCCAGGGTCTGAGGAGGACTTGATCCCATGACCCTAAGATCCTGACCTGAGCCAAAATGGAGTGTCAGACACTTACTGACTGAGCCACCCAAATACCTTGCCAAATATAGAACTTTTTTCTCTCACAGCTCCTGAGGCCAGAAATCAAAGTGTGTTGGCAGAGCAATCCTCCTTCAGAAGGCTCTGTGAGAGGACCCTTCCTTGCTTTCTCCCTCTTCTGGCAGCTCCAGGTGTTTCTTGGCTGCATAATTCCAATCTCTGCCTCCATCTTCTCATGGCCTTCTGCTCCGTCTGTTGTCTTTTCTGTCTTGTGTAACGCACTTGGCATTGGATCTAGGGTTCACCCAGGTCATCCAGGGTGATCTCATTTTGAGATTCTTAATTACATCTCCAAAGACCCTTTTTCCCAATGTTAGGTCACATTCACAGGTTCCCAGGTTAGGATATACACATGCTTTTTTGGGGGCCTCGACAATTCAACCATTGCAGTATGGATAAGTGAACAGGTAAGTCCAACACAGTGTGCGCTAAGTGCTATGCTAGGGTAGGTACAGAGGGTGATAGCATGCACATATGACACCTGGAAGGAGGTCCCAATTCAGTCTGAGGGGTTCAGGGAAGATTTTGAGTGAAGTGACCTGTGAGATGTGACCTGAGGAATGCCTGGGGTAGGAAGATGGGCTGGGGGAGCTTTCTGGGTTAGAGAGAGAGAGAGAGAGAGAGAGTATTCCGAATTTAGGTAACTGACAGGAGTTTAATGTGGCTATAAAAGGTGAGATGAGGTGTGGCACAGAAGAGACTACAAAGGTGAGCAGTTGCCCAGAACGCAACTGTCCTTGAAATCCTTGTCCAGCATATTGAAATGTTAAAGCTACAGAGGAAAACGGGACAGATGTGGACTGGATAAAGATAATTTGGAGTGCAGCATAAAGTGCAGAATTGTGGGGTTTAGGACTGGAGCCAAAGAAATCAGGATGATGTTGCAGTAATTTGAGCAAGAGATGGTGAGGGGATTAAGGGGTTAGGGAAGAGAAATATTGAGGATGTAGAAATATTATATTCATAAGTATTGTTAGTTACAGCTAAGCTCACAGGTGCATTTCTACAGTGTTTCTAAAGCGAAGAGAGATTCCAAAGCTCTCAACTTTTCATCTGAGCTTTCTTTCTGCCACTATGACTTGCCAACAGAGAAAGAAATGGAGAGGGAGGGAGAAGGGGTGATAATATGGATCTGGCAACAGTTTTAAACAAACATTTGGAATTTCTGAAGCATATCTTTTACAAATGGGTTGATTTCTTTCAGTTCTTAGAGCTGTGAATATACTTTAATTTGCATTGCTTCAAAGTAAATTTGACCTTTTAAACCCCTTCTTAAGTGAAAAAGTGGGACTACACATTTGGGAGGGTGGATATTCCTTATGACTCACTCTTAATTATATGCACCTGTTTAGTTCTTTTGGTTTCAAAAAGTTTCATGAGACGGTTAGGAATGCAGAAGGGTGTTATCAAAGTGGCAGTGGAATTCTGTGCAGAAGGAACGGAGGCGGCAGCCTTAGGAGAAGGTAAATATGTCACTTTGAATATAAGCAGTTCCTCAGGGCAAACAGTAGTGCGCTTCGGGAAAATCTGACTGCTGCTTCTCACTTGGGTGTCCACTGGTGTCCACTGCCCAGGACAGGGGAAAATACTTGTGAGTTTGCTAATAATTCTTGCCGAATCAAGTTTTATTGTTAAGTGGCTGAAATGGTAATAATTACTCGAAAACACTGTGTCAAGGATAACTCCTTGGATTTGAAATGCGGTACGACAACAACAAAAATCCCTATTGAAGGTTATTATTCGCTCTAAGCGTGTTAGCTACACCTCTTTGGTATGTTAGGCATGACTAAATACATTCCCTTCCAACAGGCAGTGGTTCCTAGGTCCTATTAACACACTTCTACTATTGCTTCTTAGTAGAGATTGACTCTTATATTTCTTCCATGAACCCTCATATTATGTAGGAAACCTCAATGTGGGCATTTTTATTATTCACCATATTTTATCTTAGTTTCTCATCATAAACAGTGGATTTTACATGACTTCAGTGTATGTTGATAACAGTAGTGTACAGATTCCTTCTTGGAGACTGCAGTGCTCCTTGTCCATTTTATACCAACCTCACGCATCTTGCCTTACCTCAAAAAACTTTATGTCACCAGGTTTTGCTACAATGTTCTATACAATAACTGGAGCTCCGGCTAAGTACTGTACAGTCCTCTGACTTTAGAAGGGAATACTGGGGGCAGCCCCGGTGGCTCAGTGGTTTAGCGCTGCCTTCAGCCCAGGGCGTGATCCTGGAGACCCAGGATTGAGTCCCACGTCGGGCTTTCTGCATGGAGCCTGCTTCTCCCTCTGCCTGCGTCTCTGCCTCTCTCTCTCTGTGTCTCTCATGAATAAATAAATAAAATCTTAAAAAAAAAGAAGGGAATACTGGAGGCACAAATATTGGGCAGCAGCTCACATACATAAGTCATCATATCAGCAGAGTGACTTATCTATTGACATCTCCTGAGTAAATCTGGTCCCCTTTTTAAAAATGAAAAGATTTATGTGACAGTTAGCAATTAAAGTTCATAATCAATTGGCTTCCTATAAGCAATTTGGCTACTGCCTATTTATTCTCTATTAATAAAATAAACGATCTAGGTGGTCAGGTTTGGAAATTTTGGATTACAATAACCGTAATGTATTGCATGTGATTGAATAGATTTATTTCCATTTTAGGTTGCCCAGAATAGGGTGATGGACAGCTTAGCATGTTTTTTGTTTCTAGTCTACGTCAAATTTTAAGTATAAAAATTCAGTGTTTTACATAATCACTAATATGTTTAAAAAATTTGGGTGAGGATTATACTGAAATCTGCTGGCTAATTTCCTTTCTCTCCTTGCCTCCTTAATGATTGCTCACAGTATGGAACTTGTTTGAAATACTTTTCAGCTTGTTTAAAATTTATCTTGCTTCAACCCAAACATTGAAGACATCTGAGAGAAACCACTTTGTAACTTCTAAGTGGATAGAGATAATATTTATGATGAAAGTCTATGCTGATCACAGGGAAAGAATACAGAATAATTGAATTAAATGAAAATTCATGCCTCAGGAAAGAGTAACTTTTTAGTATAAAGCTAGAAGCCAGGAGAAGCTGAGAAAAATAAACTTTACTTCATCTTCTTTTCAGTTTTCAAAATTTTATTTCATATTCTTGTCAGTAGATACCTGAAATGGTAGTTAAATTCTTAAAGCTGTGGTTTTTTTTTTCTTTCTGCACACGAAGAGGACAAATGTCTGAAATAGAAGGATAAAACATTTCCTTTCATCGTTCAAAAAAACCTTAATATTAGGTTTGTGTTACATTTTGATGTTGGCCAATTCTTTCTGATTACTTTTAAATTATAGCTTCTCCATGATAATATGCAACTCAGCATCTTCTCCGTGGGGAAGCAACTTTACATTGGTAACAGGACATACCACTATTAACACTCTAAATTATAGCTCCTTGGCCTTGTCAATACACACACATTATTCCAGTTAAAGTGAAATGCAAGGATGTTTAAAGTGTCTTCCAGCTGGAACATTCCATGAACCTATGAAAAGCAAATTCTGCGTCCCATCCCATATTTGTAGGATGCTGCCTACAACAGTCAAGTGGACAACGTCTGGCTTGTTGGGTAAAGGAAGATGTGATAGGACGTTAAACATCATGTTACTATGTTACAGTAAAATGAAGACAAAATGCAAGGGATGTTGTTGAGACATGGATCAAAATTAAAGTTCTCATACCCAAAGGCAAATGCATACTGTGATAAATAACTCTGTACCCAAGAGCTCAACTGTTTGTTTCTTAATGTGGGCACTGGTCTGCTGTGTTGGCCAAACTCCACTTCCCTTCCCTATGCTCTTAGTGGGAGGGTGGAGAGGTGAGAAATAGTCCATAGACCTTGAAGATGACGTTTACCACAGAGGCCTTGCCTGCATCTGGTTTCCTTTTACATCTCCCCTGGAAACATGTGGGAATAGACCACCACCAGCCAACATGCAAATGTCTCTGTGGTCATGACCACTTAGTTCCTCTGTGTTTTGTCACATCCTCTACTCCAAGTCTCAATAAAGACTACATTGTTGAAGGAAGCCAAATACTGCCTTTCAGATTGCGCTTGATGATTGCAGATGTTGCAAATAAATTTATATAGGTATGAAAGTTTTATATATGTACTATACATATTATTTTATATGTGTATATACATATGCAATATTTTGTTAAGTAAATTTATTTTATCTTTAGTATTCCTGCTATAGGCTTTACACACCTCATAGCTTAAGAAAAGATTTCACTCATTCAAAAATTCATAAAATGGATTTTGTGGTGCAAATTGACACTTAATGTAAACAATATTTAAATAATGGTGCTGAAAAATGAAGGTTGTCATCAGCACACTGAGTGTGTGAGCAGCAATCTTTCACTGTGTAACAACAGAAGATGAACGGCATGGTCAGGGTGCTGTCCTCAGCACACATTGTTGACCATCAGAAAATTCACATCACTCATAGAGACTGTGGGCTCTTATTGTTAAAAAATTCTTATTTAAACTGGAGGAAGATGCAAATTGAAATTTGACCTTTTATCAGGTATTCATGAAGCACATTTCTCCTCTGTTATACTCTGTCAAATACCTTTGGTACCACTTCAAAGTGACTCTCAGGAAAATTTCCAATTGTTGATTAGGCTAATATGTGAGTAGAATGTGAAACTTCATAATTAGAATTAAATTCTTAACAAACAGGAATTATTCTCTTGCTGTTGTTAATAAGATTTTATTTATTTGTTTGAGAGAGAGAGAGACAGAGAGAGACAGAGATAGCAAGTGAGAGCACAAACACAGAGAGAGAAAAGCAGGCTCTCTGCTTAGGGGCTCGATCCCAAGACCCTGAGATCATGACCAGAGTCAAAGGCAGATGCTTCACCGACTGAGCCACCCAGTGCCCATATTCTCTTGCTTTTTTACTTATAGTTTTAGTCAATTATGCTTTTTAATCACCTTGCTATGATTGCCCATCATAAGAACATTAATGAGTAGCATTCCAAGGATGATTCTTACATATCTATGAGCGTATGAAAATTATTGAGAATCACAGTCTCATCACCATTTTATAGTTGAACCATTTTGTGAGTACACCTCCCAATGATGCTTTAGTCATCAATCAAATGTCCATGTTCTTCATTTCACTTTTCTGCAAACTAATCAAATACTAGGTGGGAGCAAATGAACACAGCTAGAGTTTTTGTTCAGGACTCATTAGTATGTCGAAATCTATCTATCTATCTATCTATCTATCTATCTATCTATTTATCTATCATCTATCTATCGCAAAGTGAGCCCAGAAGTTATGAAGCTAAAAATCTATGTTTGGAAACAGAAAGCTGCTTTGCCTAAGCTGAAGTATGGCATATGAAGTACTGTCCTCTTTTGACGTTTATATCACCATGAAATAGTTTGCAAAGCACATCTTAGCATTTAAAAGTGATTGTTTACCAAATAGCTTTCTTGATGTATTTATTTCACTGACTCCCTAACATTGAAATCTATGTATTTAAAAACAGTAAAATTTTACTTCTCAAGAACAGTTAAAGTAGGGACAGAGAGATTCCTCTCCTTCATTCTCTCAGCTCTGGCATCACTTGGTGAAATCTTCTTTGACTTCCTCACAGGGATGGAGTCCCTCTCCTACCCTGTAATGCTCTAGCTCCATAGATTTTAATATTTTCTACCTTGGGTTAGGTTGAAGCATGATGTTACTGTACTTGTGACTCCAAACTTTTCATTATATTAGGTTCTAAAAGGAAAGGTTATTAAAGTCAATTTAATGGAATATTTTGTTATTTATGTTATATTGCCCTTTCAATATGTAAACTCCTTTAGGTAAGGATGTACATATGCTTTTTATTTGGATCTTATACCACACATGACAAAGTGCTGGGAAAGGGAAGGCACTTAATATTTATTTAGTCAATGGATTCATATTACAGGATTTAATCTGTCATGATATTTAGGTAGCAAAGATGTCCATGAAGGTTGATTTATTTTCTAAATCCTCTCTTAAATTTTGTCAGTCTTGGGATGCCTGGGTGGCTCAGCATTTGAGTGTCTGCCTTTGGCTCAGGGCATGATCCTGAAGTTCTGGGATCAAGTCCCACATCAGGCTCCCTGGATGGAGCCTGCTTCTCCTTCTGCCTATGTCTTTGCCTTTCTCTCTATGTATCTCATGAATCAATTATAAAAAAACAAAAAACAAACAAAAAAAAACTTGTCAGTCTTTCCCCACACCTATTCCCAGACAGTTCAGCTTTCTCTCAGATCTAGAACAAGGACAATTTAGTCAAACAAACAGCAGACCACAACAACTACTGCTACTAATAGCTCAAGTCCTTGTTATTGTCTATGTGTCAGGCACTGTTTTAATTACTTCTATATATTAACATGCAATCTTCCTAACACCAGAGTGAAGTATTCCATTATACAGATGAAAACAAACAAACAAACCTGAGGCACAGAGAAAATCAATAACATACAGGATTACAAAGCTACAAGTGAGAGAGGCAGCTTGGTTTCAGAGTCCATTGGCTTAATTATTTGGTTCTGTGTATACCCATACTGTAGACAGTGTGGAGGTTTATCATAGGACCTGCAGCACTCCAGAAATCTACAACTAGAGTAGCTACTGACCCTGGCTGCTGTTTGTGCTGTGAGTACAGAGTCTGCCTGCAATTTTTCAGTTATGCAACTGTCAATTGACCTTGAGTTTTGGTAAAAAGTGGATTGTTACAGGAGTTGTACTAGGTAGTTTGTTTAATCACGTTTTCTGTATCATTTAATGTTCTGGCAACCTTGTGGTGTAGGGAATGTTGTCTCCATTATTTTAGGGACATATAAGCTGTACAAAGCTTAAATGGCACCCTGCAATTTGTACTGTGCTCTTTCTCCTCATCACCAGCTTATTCTCTCAGTTAGAAAATCAAACTCAGATCAAGCCATTCATTTTCTAGACCCAATAATAATGCTATTTCAATTTTTTAAAAAACCTCTAGGTTAACTTTTAATGTATATAAAATCCTTTTCAAGTTCTAGTGGCTCAAAAAAAAATAGAACCCTAAATTCAAGAGTTTCATTAATTACTAGTTTCATTCCTGTGGCAATGTAGACAGAACTGAAAAAAAGTGAAAGTGTATTTTCCTATTTGCTTATGTTTCCTTTGAAAATTGTAAGGTTATCTCTAAAGTAGCACTATAATTTTCTTGACAGTTAGAACATTATCTGTGGAATAGACATCTTGTTGGCAATGGGGATAAGCACTTTATTTCTAAGAATATGAGCCAGGAAGTGAACAGATTCTGTTGGCACCACTGCATTTAGTGCCCAGATAACAGAGGCAGGGCCCTGTTCTGTAGGCTATGTTAGTTATCCCAACTTTTGTGGATATTGGCATTTGTTTGAGGGAGGAAGCCAAAACTTTTGGTGGTTTTGTTGGTATTAAAAGATTAATAAGTTGGTCCTGGTTTATAGTAACAGAAATCCATGAAGAAGAAACTAAATCAGTTTCACTATTACGATAGCCTCTAACGTGCAATTGGCTCTGAAATACCCATTAATTATTTAAAATAACATCATAAATGTGTATTAATTCTTGCTCCAATAAAAGCTGATGTTGGGTTAATGTGGATTTATTAATGATCTTGTTACTAATAATGTAAATTTGCAATTTGGGTCTAAATCACTGCTTGATCAGAAGCCCGCTACACATCATAACTACTTAAAAAAAATATCTGGAACAAGAAACATCCAGATCTAATTGCTTTCATTCAGAGTCTATTTTTCTGCCTTAGAGGCACCTGACAGCAAATCTCCCTACGTTATGTGGTTTTCACAATATAAACTACAAAGAAATTTACTATCGTCTGACATTTTCTAAACAAATCTCTTAATCTCTACTACTCATTTGTCTTTCAATCTCTTACTCTATTTTTCCTGTCATTTCCCCTCCACTCTATCCCCAACTTCTTCAGAATGACATGAACCAGAGAAGTTGGAGAATTTCTGAACCAATGTCCTCCGAACATTTTTGGTCATGGGCTCCTCAAGGAGTGTGTGTATGTTATTTACTTATAAACTATAACATATATACTTTTATATTAATATATCATATATCTTATAAAATATGTATAAAATTAAAGGATAAATTAAAAACAAACGTGAATGGATATTCTAATATTTTCCTCATCTACACTGACTTTTGCCTATTCCTCTCTGGAAACAACTAAGGATTCTGAGTAACATTTTTCCCTCAGATTTCTATGTCCTAGATTAGTTACAATTAATTAGTTATTTTGAGACCAACAGTAATAATAACTTGAAGGTTGCCTCAGAGACCCATATTTTATATAGTTCTTTTCTCCCCCTTCCCTTATGCTCTGTTTTAGCACAGAACCAGTAGGGAGCATAGAGAGGAGATTATGGTACAAAGAATGAGATGTCTGGTTTCGGATTTGGGTTGTATGGTTCCATTTCTTCTGCGTCTTTATACTTGTGCTCTAGACACCTGATTTTGTCTTCTGTAAATAAATCCTTTACCATGACAGAAATATTCATTCATTCAAACATTTATGAATAGAGTTCTAAGCACCAGGCTGAATGAAATAGACACACATTTGAACGGCTACAGACACAAAACTGCCCCCACTAAGCTTATGTTTTAGTTAGCAAGGGTGGGATCAAATGATTTGACAGTAAACACTATAAAAGAGATAAATCTTCTATGAGTAAAGATAGAATCAAGCAGTTAATTTGGCTTGGAAATTTGGGAAAGTCCTCCCCCCAAGTGACACTAGCTGAGAATCTTGAAATACAAGCTCATTGGGGCTTCACCTCTCAGCCGGGTGGAGATGGCTCTACTCAGCAGAGCTCCTCATGTGAACCTATAATAACAATAATTTATCTCCACCTGCTCTGTAATCACTGGAGTCAAATTCATGTTCCTTGTCTCCTCATTAAATTCCTGCTGGAGATAACCATAACTGCATCGTGCTGGAAAAGGTTCTGATTCCAGCCTGCTACAAACCCACTTTTTGTCAAAGAATTGTATTGTTGCTTTTCCTGGCAATTAACTAGGACTTCTTGGTATCCTATCACCACTTATCCTTCTCTCTGTTCCTCTCTCTCTCTCTCTCTCTCTCTCTCTCTCCTCCACCTCCTCCTCTTCCTGTGCCCCACCCCTTCTCTCATTCTCTACCACTACCGTTCTCTCCCTTGGGGCTAGCCTTACATGTTAGGCAAACAAAAGTCTTACTTGGGAACTCCAACAGTGTTTCACATAACTGCTTCACAGTTTATCTGGCTCATGGTGGTGTACCAGATACATGGTATAGGGCTTGGGATACTGAAAATGCTCAATATTTATTACTGATTGGTTTTATCGGACACCGTATCTGACGTTATCCTTTATCATATAATTAAATGAGTTTTTTTCCTAGCATTTATACGTGGTTTTAGGGGAATTGTGTTTATTTGTGTTTATAATGAGGCAAAATACTTGAGCCCCAAATATCTCCAAATATGTTTTTGGCTTTCTAGTCATAAGGCAATAATCTGTTTAAGTGGCATAAAATAATTTGATAGTTTTCAGTGGTCTAAGAATACGAAAATGAGTTACTTGTAAAATTACCAGATTCACCTGGAACACAAATCAAGCTAAAATATGGCTGGGAAGACCTTGTGTTATCTGCATGCCAACTTTCCACCAGGTAATGATTTTTCTCTGCCATCTCTAATCCTCAACCCAGAGAAACAAAGTTTAAAAACAATACAATCTACTCAACAAGACTGTGTCTTTAAAACCCATGCGAAAAGGCTATCCACTGGAAGAAAGACAGTCTCTTCAATAAATGGTGCTGGGAAAATTGGACATCCACATGCAGAAGAATGAAACTAGACCATTCTCTTACACCACACACAAAGATAAACTCAAAATGGATGAAAGATCTAAATGTGAGACAAGATTCCATCAAAATCCTAGGGGAGAACACAGGCAACACCCTTTTTGAACTCAGCCACAGTAACTTCTTGCAAGATACATCCACGAAGGCAAAAGAAACAAAAGCAAAAATGAACTATTGGGACTTCATCAAGATAAGAAGCTTTTGCACAGCAAAGGATACAGTCAACAAAACTCAAAGACAACCTACAGAATGGGAGAAGATATTTGCAAATGACATATCAGATAAAGGGCTAGTATCCAAGATCTATGAAGAACTTATTAAACTCAACAGCAAAGAAACAAACAATCCAATCATGAAATGGGCAAAAGACATGAACAGAAATCTCACAGAGGAAGACATAGACATGGCCAACATGCACATGAGAAAATGCTCCGCATCACTTGCCATCAGGGAAATACAAATCAAAACCACAATGAGATACCACCTCACACCAGTGAGAATGAGGAAAATTAACAAGGCAGGAAACAACAAATGTTGGAGAGGATGTGGAGAAAGGGGAACCCTCTTGCACTGTTGGTGGGAATGTGGACTAGTGCGGCCACTCTGGAAAACTGTGTGGAGGTTCCTCAAAGAGTTAAAAATAGATCTGCCCTATTATCCAGCAATTGCACTTCTGGGGATTTACCCCAAAGATGCAGATGCAGTGAAACGCCAGGACACCTGCACCCCGATGTTTCTAGCAGCAATGTCCACAATAGCCAAACTGTGGAAGGAGCCTCGGTGTCCATTGAAAGATGAATGGATAAAGAAGCTGTGGTCTATGTATACAATGGAATATTCCTCAGCCATTAGAAATGACCAATACCCACCATTAGCTTCGACGTGGATGGAACTGGAGGGTATTATGCTGAGTGATAAGTCAATCGGAGAAGGACAAACATCATATGGTCTCATTCATTTGGGGAATATAAAAAATAGTGAAAGGGAATAAAGGGGAAAGGAGAAAATATGAGTGGGAAATATCAGAAAGGGAGACAGAATATTAGAGACTCCTAACTCTGGGAAACGAACAAGGGGTGGTAGAAAGGGAGGTGGGTGGGGGTTGGGGTGACTGGGTGACAGGCACTGAGGGAGGGCACTTGATGGGATGAGCATTGGGTGTTATGCTATATTTTGGCAAATTGAACTCCAATAAAAAATAAAAATAAAACCCATGTGAACTGAGTATAAAATCATACTGTTATATATCCTTTTTTGCTTTCTATTCCTTCTCTCTTCATCAAATGATACTAGGCTTATTAACAATCTCTAATTATTCCACTAGTCCTTGTTTTCATTCAACATATCTTAGGGCTTTAACTTAACTATCCTTTTGTTTTTATTTCTTAGACAACTTTTTCCTTCCTTTTTATATTCTTCCAGCTGGCTTCCTATCTCAGTCCATTCTATCTTCTGCATAATTTACTATGTTCTTTATGTCACCCATCGGTCAATGACAGCCTCCTCATGCTACAAGGCTCCCACAGAGGCATTCAGGAGACAGAAAAAAAGAAAAAAAGAAGGTCATAGAAAGGAATGAGAAGGTCATTTCAAATATGAGTGAACTTTTACTGAATTTATACATATTTTAGAGATAGGATAAGGAGAAAATACTTGATTTTATCAGTCATTTCTAATTAATGTATTACATTTGCCCAGAGATAAAGTACAGTATATACAGTATAATGTTTTGCTCCTGGGGGGGGGGTTCATAAAAAAAGTGTAGCATTTGGTCATCATCATTTTGAATTGTTTCCTACCATGGAAAGGTATTCTGTAGTGTGAAATTAAATTTTAAAAATTATAGAAAATGCCACAGAACATATAGCAGACTGTTTATTCCTTTCACAATATGTGGTTATACACTGGAATAAATTTATGGTAGGGTGTTGTTCCTAACATATTTAATATTATGAGTTATCACTCAATATAAAATTTCTCCTTCATCCTTGATAATAGAAATTTTAGCAGACACCTGCTTACCCAGAATACAGACTCAATTTCTTAGGCTTTATTGCTAGGTGTGGTCATGGAACTAAATTCTAGCACATGAAATATGAGAGAAAAAGAAGTGTGTCCCTTCTGGCTACTGCCTTTACACAGGGGTGTGTTCATTCCTGCACTTTCAACTCTTCCCATTGACTTTAAAATTGATAAGGGATCAAAATGGTAGAACAGTTAGATCAAAGGAGCCAGGGGTTTTGAAAATATAGAGGCTACATATTAGTCCAGAACTATCTATACTCACCTATTATGTGTATATGAGAAAAAGATACTGTTTAAGCCACTTTTATGCTGGTTTTCTACAATAGCAGTCAAAACTACAGCATAAAAGATACAGTTTAATTTAGTGTTGGCATGTGAGATTTTTGTTTGAATATGGAATTAGGTGTCTTCTCAAGGCTCAGATCATTTTTGCATAAGATTTTGCAGTTTATATTGCTTTGTAATATGGATTATGTTTTATGTGAGCAAATAAAAATATGTTCATACATTTATATAACTATTATGGTTATGCAAAACTTTGGGAACAATTTAAATAGTCTCTAGAGAGGACTGAATGTTGGACTCTCTTTAATTAGCTAACCACCATCAAGAACAAATACACTAGTTCTTTAAAAAAGTCTAACCTCAAGTCTTTCCCTACATATTTTCCATCTTCACATCTCATTTGGTTTAAAGAGACCACTTCTTAGACTGACTCCCTCCTCCAGATTTCTGTGGAATTTGTCTCTGAGAATTGCTCTTAACCAGCTGCCTTACCCCAAAGACCCACCCACGCTCTATAAGCGCAAGTCATATGCCACACGGCCTTCTGACTCATTTGCTAATGTCTGCTCCTAATCTACTTGGTTTTCCTTTGATTTCAGTGGCTTCAATTTAATGATATATTTCATCATATTTAGAATTATTAGCTTAAAAGTTAATATTTATATACACTACAAATGCAGTCCTCTTCTCTTGAGACTCTTAATAAATATATGTGTAGCTATCCTTGGTGGCCAGAAATAACACTGGAAAACAACAAGAAATACATCATGCAAAACAATGAATGCCTGCCAAGATTTATAGGTTTCAAGGAGTGATAATGTATATCTAGAGTACAATGATATCTCTAGTACAGTGCTATTTCAGTACATTCCGAGGATCACTCTTAGAAGCTCTACTTTAGTTTTCATTTTTTTTCCCAAGTCTTAGACTCTTGATTATACCCTGACCCCTACCCCTCAAAAAAAGTCATGCTCATAAATTCAGTGAAGGATTTGGTTTACTCATGGCCTTTGGATGATAAGTTGATTAAAGTTCTCTCACCAAAATTTCATTAGCTTATATTCTACTTCACCTTCCATGCACTAATCTTAAAGCTGTCACCATGGCTGATGAATAGTTTTACAGATATAGACAATTAAGCAAATTCATTTCAGCATCTAGTACCTAATACCTTAGACATGAAAATGTGGCTTGTGTGTCTCTCCAAGAAGTTTACCTGTTTTAAGTGATGTTCACTGGCATTAGGAATGGAGTAGCTGATTGCAACTCTTGTTGATATTTTGAAAGACTTTACAAATACTTGTTTCCATTTAATGGAAGTGATGATAATCATAATAATTATATAAAGGGTCATTTTGTGCCATGCAGAAAATACTCCAAATAGTTTATGTATCTAATATTACTTTGTTTTTGTACTTCTGTTCATTGTATGCATTTCATCCATAATTTTATCAACTTTCATAAAAAATATATAGGATAAAAGGTGAGAATCTCTTGCTTCTATACATTTATTTATTTATTTATTTATTTATTTATTTATTTATTTTATTACCTTTTTTTACTCAAGTTCTATTTGCCAACATATAGTATGTTTTTAATTCCATTCTTTCAAAGTAACTGCTATTAACCTTTTATGCCTATTTAGTCAGAATTTTCATCATCTTATTTAATCATGTAAAGAGATTTATACCCCTGTCCCTATTAATATTTATATCTATATACACAGATTTTGTCAAACAAGATTGGTATGTGCTATACAAAGTGGTTTGCCACTGCCTTTTCCCAGATACACCATATAATGAGCATTATTCAGTTAATGCACATGGATTTCACTCTATCTTTTTAATGTCTATGTAGCATTCCAATAATAGACAGTAATTAAACATTCTTTATTGATGGAAATTTAGGTTATTTCTTTTTTTGTGATAACATATAATGTGAATATCTCTGCCCATATATTTTTATGATTTTTTTTACCATATTCTTTGGTAAAGTTCTAAAATGGCTAGTTGCCAATTCAAAAATATTTTAATATTCATTCAGTATAAAATAGAACAGAAATTCCTAAAGACTTTGATTATAAGTGCTTCCCATAATCATACTTTTCCAGAGTAGATTCTAAACTTGAAATTCTGCATTTAATCTTCTTATTACAAAGCATCCCAAATGCTGTAGAGTCAAAGCAAATATTCCACCAGACAGTGCCATAACACTTTAGAATGACGAAATGCTTAAAATAGAATATTTAAGTTAGAACTTGTAAATAGGTTATAATTACAGCTCTCATAATGGAACCATGCTATAGCGACATGTCCAAGAGCAAATTCTTTCCAGCATTCTTAGTATTGATATAAATGTCCAAGTGGTGAGCATATGTTTCTGGAATGTTTAATGTTTCTGTCGGCAGTTGGGCAGGGTTTGTCTTATTTTAGGGGAGCTGTGTCATAGGTCAGTTAATAATTTCTTATGTCATTATTACATTCCCAACAGATTTGATAGAATAAATGCACATTTCTGAAAAAGTGACCCAAGCATGCCAATCATAACAACTTTATGGAGAATTAATATTTTAATACAATATATAAGGAAGAGTTTGCCAGAAGCATGGAATTCTCTGTTGTCATATAGTTCAAGCACACTGATCTTTGCTGTCAAGTCTTTGACTTCATTTAAACCAAACTGATCTAGTTTGTTAGCAAAACCACAGTTTATGGAAACCAGACTTTTTTTTTTTTGAATCACTGAGTTAGAGATTATTTATTTCCTCATTGCCAATAGCCCTAGTTGAACAGAACTAAGAACACTGGTTTTATGTTAGGAGAATTGCAATGAAGAATTAATATTTTATCAAAAGATGGAGAAGGATGTTGTCCAATCTGCAGGGAGTTTTCAATACCAATGACCATGTTGGATTTACAGAAGAAATTATATTTGTATTTACATTAGGATTCAAAAGCACTACATTGTTGGAAAAATTTGGAGAAAATCCCAAAGATAAGAAAACTTTGGCCAAGTCTCCTAGCTAAACCATGCTTCATGTAACCCCAGTCTTTGCTTCTCTCACTTAGAAACTTTTTAGAGGAGTATGGCATCTACAGGATTAGTCAAAGGGAGTTTGGCATGAAAAAATAATTTCAGCTATTGGCTCTTTTTGGTTAAGAGTTACAGAAAGATTGATACATCTATTGATGGCAAATGTGTCAAGATATTATTTCAAATTTTATCAGCATATTTTGAGATATTGTTGCCTTTGTATGTGAAAAGAGTCATTATTCACAGTGATTCATAGCACTTTAATTATGATAAAACATACTTTTAAAGGGAAAAAAATAAAAAAAAAACAAAAAAGGGAAAAAAAATCCCAAATAATTGACATTAAATAAAGTAAATACTGTGACTTTCTGTCTTTCTAAAAGTTAGAGAACACTCTTCTGATATGCCTTGACCTATGAGCTATCTGGTGGCTATTTAATTTCAAAAGGAGGAAATGAAACCAATTTTGTCATCAACACAATTCCAAAATACAATGTTCACAAACTATTATAAATTCTATTAGTGAACTGAATAGGTTATTAATAAATTTTAGTTTTTGTATATTTTGATGATTTGTACAATAAGATATTCTTTGAATTATACAGCTACAATATAAGGCAAAAGAAGCATTTACATGTCATTAATCCTTGCAAAATACTAAGTGATGGCAACAAGGATATTTATAAAATCCCAAAAGCCAGATAATCTGTGCATGTGTCTTACCTTTCTTTTGCGAAGCCTGACTGGGTTATCTGTGGGTTCTTGGGTGGCCAGAGTTTCCTTTAAGTGTAAACACTGCATGCCATCTCCTGAGTTGACCTTTGGGAGACTTTTGTTTTGATGTTCTGAGAAACCACTCTTCTCTAGGCCATTTTCAGCTGACATTCCACTAGGGCAGGAAGGAGGTTGCAGAAGGCAGCTTCCAGAATCTGCTTTTAATAACGGCAGTCCTCTGTCCGTGCAAGGAGCAGCCAAGAACTCATCCTGTACTACACTGCAGGTGTTTCTTTCATGTTCATCTTTAGGGAAGTCAAGTTTCCTCCGTTGCTGAGCAATCACAGCAGAATTAAACAATTGTTTCTCAGGCACAATATCTTTCACAGTCAAAGAGTCACATGCACTTATGTGAGGTGCATCTTTTATTTCACTTAAACCTATATCATTACAAAGCTCCAGGCTTTTGCTTACAATGTCAGTAACTTTTTTCTCTCCCCTTTCTTCTACCAGTCCTAAGTCAGCTCCACCAGCCATTCTCCAGGAGTTACTTTGGTTACCTTCCATGATGGGCAGTGTCTTTATTAAGGAGCCTGCTCCTCTGCTGCTATGTTGGTCTGATATTTTATGTCCTTGGGTAGTTAAAATCTGCTTATCATCTGTAATATATGGATCAGAATCGGCATCCTCATCAGAAACATGTACTAGTGTTTCTGTGCTGGCCTCCAGAGAAAGAAACTGATCTTCATCTTCATGGCTGTCATTTTCATCCACCTCCTTTGAAATGTGACCCATTGGCCTCCCAGGAAAGTCTCTCATCTCTGAACCATGGCAGCAGTCTGGTAGTGAAACACACTTCTCTTTACGATCCACATTTAAAGTTGCATCTTTTTCCATACTTGCCTGCAAGCTGTCAGCTACTAGTCCATGATGACATGCTGGGTTATGATCATCAGAATTAAAAGGCTGCCCAATCCATTGGGTCACATGTTCTTCCCAGCTTCTCTTTCTGATAGCTACAGACATGTCATCGTAGTTTGACAACAGATAGAGAGATATGTTCCATATGAGACTAAAGGAGATGGGACTTGATGAAAGATGACTTCATATCCACTGGTCGAAGAAGAGAGCGTTTTGTCATTTCACCACCTATTAAATTTTTAAAAAAATATATGTATATAGTTCAAGATAATCATTAACAAACCAAAATACATCTTAGAAAAGAGCACATTTAATCTGTGCTATGAACAGATTAAGTAAGAGATTTTAAAAGCTTCTATTCCTTAGCTTTAATGATGTTACTTCTTTAAGAAGTAGCATAGTATTAGAACAAAATTTTGCATTTAATATTTCTGGTCAAAAACACTGACAACACTTGAAATGCAGCTGAATTGATTGACCTATTAATGAATGACGATCCAAGTACTGAATGTGTGAAACTCCATTAAGAACACATTTGCATTGCAGTACTTAACAAAATTCACCAGAAGAAACCTGTTGCTCTCGCATACATGCTTTCCTGCTCCACTTTTGTGAACACAAGATCTTACAAAGATCTATTTGCTGTTTGGTTTGAATCACAGCAGAGGCCACCAGGGAACTGTTCATGCACGACATGAGCTATAGAGACAGCACATGTCTTAGTTTGGAAAGAGCTAATACAGATCCCAAACTACCAGGATGTATTTACTCCAGGGAGTGACTAAGAAACATGGAATAATCTAGTTTAGCTCCTATTAACACACAATTCACAAGAAAGTATAACACACACCATTGACCATGCCTTAGGATAAATACATTTGCATTCATGGATCACTGCTACCACTAGCTAGCAAGCTCATTTTGTTGAAGCTCAGAGACATTGAATAAGTTGCCTAAGGTCATATATCCCGGAAGTAAACCAGGATTCAAACCAGGTCCTGTTTCTAACTAGGTAGCCAACAAACTTCACTGTCTCCATGGAATGAGTTTCTACTTGTGCCCCTCCCCTCCACCTAGCTTAAAGATTTTTATTTGTTTATTTATTCATGAGAGACACAGAGAGAGGCAGAGACAGGCCGAAGGAGAAGCAGTCTCCCTGCAGGGAGCCCAATGTGGGACACCATCCCAGGACCCGGGATCATGAACTGAGCCAAAGGCAGACAGACGCTCAACCACTGAGCCACCCCGGTGCCCTGCTCCACATAGCTTTAAGTATGTATAAAATGTGAACTCCTCATGCAGGAATTCAGTGAACCAAAAAGAAGATGTGAACATGGTAAAAATAATTGGTACAATTCTTCAGAAATTTCAGTAGCATTCTTTTTCGCTTCTAAGGCGTTTAGTTTGTATACGTCTATTAGAATTTGGCCATAAAAATCTAAGTAAACCAGGAAACCAGGCCCTAAGATAAGGTAGATTATAAACACATTCCAGGTAGCCTTCTCCTTTTTTTGCCTTGAATTATTCAAACCCTTAGTTCAAGGAAACAAATTATACCAAGGTAAACTGAACTTTAAAAAAAGGACTAACCAAATGTTGTTCCATAATGAAACCAAATTATTGGACCATAAAAGAAAAATCCCATTCAAAGAGCAGACACTTCTAGTTTTTCCTCTACACAAGAAATGTCAGCACAAAAATGGATTGGCTTATTGATCTCAGCCATAAACAAGATGAACTGCTATGCTGGTTTTGGGTCACTTCAGTCTATTGAAAAGGCTTCTGAATCCCTACCAAAAATTTCAAGCTATTCTGACTAAGCACTTGCCAGAAAGGTAAATATTCCCATCCTGTGAAGACCAGCGGAGTTAAGGCATGTACTAGAATTTGGTACCCTAGCCTGACCAAATATCTTTCTGGATGCTATCTGGTTCCCTCAAAGGTCTGTGACCATTTGAAAATGGTCAGCCTGCACATTTTCCATGTTGGCATTCATTTTGCACTCAAAAGAAAATATAAAGTCCCTGAATTCCATGCATAAGTCATTATAGTGTGGGAGGCTACGGAAAGTGGAAAAAACGCATAGACGCAGGCCAGAAAATTTCTGCTTTCATGGGCAAATTTGGGTTGTAATAGGGCGGTTCTGTTTTAGATGCTTTCTTTTCTTTATTTTTATCCAGTATAGAGAGAGAGCAGGCTAACTTAAGAAATGCCAAGTGGTATTACTGTGTAATTCCTAAGCCACATTTACATTTAAGTTGAGATTAAATTCTGGATTCATTTTTTTTTTTTACTAAAAAGAAATGGAGTTTTATTAACTCCTTGGGGGACAGATTACATAAAAGTTTTACCCTTAGGACCTTCCCATATTAATTTATTTCACTCCACTTTGGCAAATAGGTTAGTGTTTTTATAATGTCAAAGGAAGACACTTCAACAAGTTCTGAAGCCATCTAGTTGCAAAGGGAGATTGTAAATTAGGTAGAGTGTACACACTGAAGCATTAACTCCTTCTGTCCTGCTCATTTAGGTTCTTTGAACACTTCCAAATCATTCCTGTAAATGCATAGTGTCTATATTTTTAAAGACATAATTATCCTGATTATCTTTCTGACCATCACCTCTACATTTTCAGTGCTCATTCCATATCCTATGGTCTGACAGATTTTTAAAAATGTTCTCTCTCCAAACTTCGTTATTCACACTTCCTATTTAAATTCTATTTATAAGATAAAATCTGCCTCCACGATCTAATGGCTGAACAGAGTATTAAGAAGGAGTACTGGATAATTGTCAGTTGCATCTGAGCATATTGGCGTCATTTTCTAAATCATCTGAATTGATTATAATCCATCCTATAATATTGAGATGTCTTTGTAAAAGACCTGATTTTTCCCTATCAGTCTCCTCACCAGATTGCTCTCTTTCTAACTGTACTTCTAACTATTGACTATTTTGCAAATTTCCATTACATTTTTTTGATAATCCTTTTGTGCATTTTCATTCAGAATGAGCTCAGCTCCTGAGGATTTGGATGAAGGATCTGGAAAAGTGTAGGTCATTGTGGGGTGTTGATTTTATGAAGTGAATTTCCATGGGGATTTTTCACTTCTTAAATGCATGTGTTCAAACACCACTATATTAATATTACAAGAGACTCTATATACCTCTAATTATGTAACAGTCCTGGAAAATGTTTGTAAAATGTCCAAATTTGCTTTTTGTAATATTAGTGCATAAAATGTTTAAACACGAATGAATTTCAAGTTTATTACTTGAGTTCATTTTGTAACACCATTCCTTAACATTGGCATTTTATGCTAAACAGTATATATTTTTAAAGATTTTATTTATTTATTCATGAGAGACTGAGAGAGAGAGAGGCAGAGACACAGGCAGGGAGAGAAGCAGGCTCCATGCAGGGAGCCAGATGTGGGACTCGACCCGGGTCCCCAGGATCAGGCCCTGGGCCGAAGGCGGCGCTAAACTGTTGAGCCACCTGGGCTGCCCCAGTATTTTAAACTTAAATGAAATTAAACATTATTATGCTAAATGACAATATCTGGAGACATTCTAGTTTGAGAATCACTGACCTATATCTCATATCAAACAATCATGCTTTCCTTTGCACCTGTTTCTGAAATAAACACATACTATGTACTTTGGCTTGGTAATTGTCCTTAGAGAAGGAGATCCCAATGATAATCACCATTGCCTTCTTTTCTTTTCTTTTTTTTTTTTTTTAAGATTTTATCTATTCATTCATGAGAGACACAGACAGAGGCAGAGACTCAGGCAGAGGGAGAAGCAGGCTCCATGCAGGGAGCCTGACGGGGGGACTCGATCCCAGGACTTCAGGATCTCACCCTGAGCCAAAGGCAGACGCTTAACCTCTGAGCTACCCAGGCATCCCACCACTGCTCATTCTATAGTCTGAGAGAACATGATGCAAATAAAGCACTTGTGGCTGAAATCGAATGGGCGGTATTGAAGAACTGGCAGCAACATTGCCTGGCCAAGATCAATTCTTCAATACTTGTTTCTTCAAAGACTCTGCTAAACATTAGGAATAAAAATCTAAATAATGTATTCCACCTTTCCTAAAGGAGCTTACAGTTTTATAGGAGAAACTCATGTAGGGGCGCCTGGGTGGCTCAGCAGTTGAGCACCTGCCTTTGGCTCAGGGCGTGATCCTGGAGTCCCAGAATCAAGTCCTGCCCTGGGCTCCCTGCATGGAGCCTGCTTCTCTCTCTGCCTCTGTCTCTGCCTCTGTCTCTGTGTGTCTCTTATGAATAAATAAATAAAATCTTTTTAAAAAGGAGAAACTCATGTAGAGAAAAATAAAAGTCTTCTCATGCCACAAATACCATGTAAAGTTTAACATAAAGCAGATGGTCATCAATTTCTCTCTCCTTTCTTTCTCTCTTTCCCTTCCTTCTTTTTGTCTTTTCTTTCTCTTTCTTTTCCTTCCTTCCTTTTCTCCCTCTCTCCCTTTTTTCTTCCCTCCATCTTTCATCCTCCTTCCTCCTCTCCCTCCCTTCCTCCCTCCAGCATTCCTTCTGCTCCTTTCCTTCCTTCCTTCCTTCCTTCCTTCCTTCCTTCTTTTTAAACAGTGAGTGGTGTGGGATGATGGAAACATTAGGTAATGCTTCAGAGGAGAAAACCCCTAAATAAAGTCCTCTGTGGTAAATTTCCTGCCTCCATGACTTCTAGATCAAATGAGAGCTGAGGTTCAGAGTTTCACTGTTCTAAATCACCTGTTTGGGAAAGATAGCAGAGGCAACAATAAACTCCAGAGAATTACTGCAACTTGAAAACCCATTTGACATCTTGGAGAGGAATCACATTTCTTGAATGCATTCAGAGAAAGTTGAGGGGAGAGATTTAAGAAGAAATTTTTTAAAAAGATTTTACTTATTTACTCATGAGAGACACAGAGAAAGAGGCAAAGACATAAGCAGAGGGAGAAGCAGGCTCCCTTTAGGGAGCCTGATGCAGGACTCGATCCCAGGCTTCCAGATCACGATCTGAGCCAAAGGCAGATGCTCAACCACTGAGCCACTCAGGTGTCCCTAAAAAGAATTTTTTTTTTCAGATTTTCACAGACTTGTCTTCAGATTCAAGGGAATCTGTGTAGTATGCAGTGATACAAGAAATAAAAATAGAACACACTAAGAAACATTATTATGAAATTTCAGAACTTTAGAGGTAAGCAAATGAATGTAAATGTTATCAGAGAGAGAAAGAAAAGAGGTTATATATTATTTATTACAAATCTCAATATTATTGGATTTTTTAATAGCAAAATTGGAAACAAGACAGTCAAATATATCTTCAAAATTCTGATGGGAAATTATTTCTACCTTAAAATTATGTGAAGAGCCTTAAAAATTTTTCTCATCTGCTGAAGAAGCTGCTGGAAGTATAGTTCCACCCAAATAAGAGAATAAATAAAATGAAGAAGACATGGCAACAAGGGACTCAGCAATTCAACACAAAAACCAGGGAATGGGCTTTCCAGGATAAAATTTATGTTACAGACTTAGTGGGCAATCATTTCACATAAACCCTAAAGTTCTCTACAAGAAATGTCTCTAAGGAAAAAAAAAACCCACACATGTAAATAATTGATTATATGAGGTATATGACCACATTGAGAAGAATTTATAATAAAGTTGGATGATATTAGATGAAAGAAGTAGTAATAATTATATAGAAAACTAAAAATCAATTATTATCTACAAGAAACAGGCTTGTAAAAGAAAGGAAATATAATCATAGTACACTATCTGGCTTAGCTACGAAATTTTTGGATAGCCAAATACTGCAAGCAGTAAATATGGACTTAATAAAAAAATTATGAAAGCAACTATTTTTTGAAGCATAAAATTTTTATAGGGGATAGGGTTAGGGATGCTGGGAAGAATAGTCTCAGAGAGCTAACTCTTCATTTTCTATAATAGAAATTTAACAGAAAATGTCTAAAATGGAAAAAAAATAGTGTAATCATTGTTTAGAAATATGGAAATAATAGAAATAGCTAAAAAACTTAAATTATTATAATTCTGTGTTATTTGCTTGAGATAAAGAAAAATTTCTGAATCTCAGAAAGCATCTTAAATAATAACCTACATTTAATCTAAATTTTAATATGTTCCAGAGAAGTAATTTTAAGATTAAGTTGATATGTAAATATGTCTGCATTTCCTCTGCAATATATCCAATAGGACCTAAATATTCCCTGTATTCTCTTCCCCACTCACTATATCACCCCCTGACAAGTACACATATATCTTCTTCCTTCTATTAGCACAATAAAGGTGCCAGTTTGGGTATTTATTTTTGGGCCAAAAATGTCCTGTAGTTTTCTATCAGATTCTTCAG
Source organism: Canis aureus (assembly GCF_053574225.1). Lineage (NCBI taxonomy): Eukaryota > Metazoa > Chordata > Mammalia > Carnivora > Canidae > Canis > Canis aureus. The sequence continues at coordinate 29,837,405 of NC_135625.1, read as the reverse complement.
TGATTTTTTTTTTAATGGCTCTTTTTCCTCCCCTGACCCTTTTAGGAACTCCTGCAAGTCAAGATAAATATTCTTGGTAATCCTCTTAGCTATAGCCTTCTAAAATATTATCTTAACAGAAGTTTTAGGATACAGAAAATTAGATGCAAATAACCTTAATTGAGTAAATGAATATGAAAAGAGGAATTCTCCATTGCATTATATTGCAACTTCTCCTGGACACCTCATCATAGTACTTGGAAAGATGGCAACTTTTCTCATTCAACCCCTTAAAACTTTAAGTGTAGATATCTCATTTTATCCTTTCAGAACACAGGTGACATACATAGACATACATATGCATACATATACATAGATAAAAATTTGAAAAATAAGTATATATGCACACACACACGTGATTGGCTCGTAGGCTGTTTTTAAACACCTTCATACAGGTTCTATGTATTTAATGGAAGGGAAAATGAAAACATAATAGTACTGCCACTTTATTTTTCCCTTTCCTTAGGTGGCCACAGTTGTTTTGGTTTCCTTGAGGGTCTTTCTTCTTAATTACCCATCCCACATTAAATTTCTAGGTCATGTTTTCCTTCTACAACTGCTTTAAAGCATATATATGTGGAATATCTACCACATGGCATATTCTCAGACACTGTGGGAAAGAAGAGAAGATATGGGGAAAATAATCTCCTTTTAATTCAAAAGTTTCAGCTCTCTAAAATGCACTCTTGCAAGAAGAAAGAATGCATTTGAACCAAGAAAAGAACATTTCCACATTGACCCACTTTGTTGCTAATATGGTAAGTCAGTGAAACGGAGACATTGGGAATCTGAACACCCTATCAGGATTTGAAATCTTAATGTGTCTTAGCCTACTCTCAAGGAGTCACATTTGCAAGTAGAAAGTGCCCCCAAACCACTTATGAACTGAATTAGACAACTGGAACAGAAACAACAACATTGACATGACCACAACTTAATACAGTTCTTCAAATGTAGGCTCACTAGTTTCAAAGGAAATCTTCATTACAGTGAGCATTTGCAGAGGCCAAAATGAAATTCATTTTCTTGATGGAGCTGTCAAGGAACAAATTACCAAGCAAACCAAACTGTGCACATTTGGGCAACTTCCCACTGTTCCCCAGCTCAATAATAACATGAAAAGGAATGCTTTTCATTGCCAGACTGATGTCTCATATTCAAGATGCTCAGGAGCACTAAGAAAGCATAGGCAGATATGACTTTTCTTAATTCCTTTATGTAAATGTATGAACAAATAGCCACAAAAAGATAACACATTTTAAAAAGCATTTCTATGAGTCTAGTCAGGGGTCAGAGTAGCCAACTTTTAGTAGAAGATAACTGGCGCTTTTCCTTTAAAACACTCATGCTGTCTAATCCAAATTGGACAGGGCTAGAAATAGTCTTTAGGAGGGAGAGATCTTAATAATATGATGCGTGAATTTTTCTTCATATGATTTCACGCAGATTTTCTTTCTTTCGTAGCAGTCTGTGTCCTGATTCTTCACAAAATCATCATCCATCTACTTTCACATATTTTGTCAGGTGTTGGAATTTACTCATTATGCCTCATTAGCTGTCTGTGGAAAACAAACTCTTATTGAAATTCTTTATTGGCAAATTGTTTAGTGAAGCTTAAAATAATATATATGAAATAGCTTCCATGTATTTAGGCTTTCTGGATATCAAAAAAAAATAGTAAATCATAGGATAAACTGCCTATAATGAACTAAGCGGAATAAGAAGTATATTACTTTCTCCAAAGACACAGCCAAGCTTCCATCATTTTTGGTCTTTAGAAGAAAAAGGAAGAAGCAGGTACCCAATTTAAAAATATTCTTTTAAGACTTATCTATTTTTATGTATATCTCAGCTTTACTAAGCTTGGTAAATTTTTTTCTTATACTTAGCTTTCAGAGTCAAAGATTCCAGGAATTAGACAAACCTGAAAATTAACTCTGTCATTCATTAGAAGTCAGCTCATTATTAAAAAGATTTCTAAAATTATAAATTATTATTTCTGTGGTGCTCTATTTTTATCATCAGGTTCTTGCTATGTAATGCAGCCTCAGTAATTTCTAATTTTTTTTGCAGGGAGGAGCCCAGGTACTGGCAGTGTTTGACTTACTACCACTTTATAGCTTAGGTCAGCGAGGTCTGCAGATTCTCTTAACATTTTCTTAAGTAACCCACATGTAATTTGAGGAAATCTTGGAATACTTCATAATATTTGCCAGATATCACTAAGACCTTTTTGGGGATAACTGGATTCCAAAAGATCCCAAAATTAACACAGTCATGGGGAATAATATTGCATCATGGTACAATAATTTCTAGGTATGTGTATTTTCTTTGGGTTTTTCTATTTTGCTTTTTAAAAGTACACTGTATTCTCAATGACAGTGTTCAATCCTATGCAGAATCCTTTGAGCCTTTAGAGCTGCACTGAATCTTAGATATTTCTGCAAATACATTTATTAATAATTAACCATTTGGGTTTTTGCCCTCCTATCTTTTTCCTGTAAAACCCCTCATAACCAAAGAAAAGTATTGCCTTTGCTCTGAACTTGTTTCAGTTGAAATTTTTCAAGCAATAGGAAATAGCTTAGAGTTAAATTTGTCATCAAGAGCTTGGTTGCTTTTTTTTTTTTTTAAATGGCAGAGCAACATTTCTATTCAACAAGGGACATGGATTATATTGCTTTATCATCAGCATGGTGAGATGTGTCTCTGCTTTAAGTGGTCACTTTCTATTTTTAGCTTTGCTATCATTTCTAAGAACCCTCTAACGGTAGACACAGTAATCACCAACTGCAAATAAGAGATATGGCTACAACCACACAGGTGCTTGGATTCCTAGGTGCCAACAGGATACTGAGATTTCACTGATTCAAATAAGTATGACTTTCACTGAAATTGGGAACACGAAATCACTGGGAACTTAGCTACTTCTGTTAGGTCAGCATCCTACCAGGGGTTGATGCCTCTGACATCAACTTTTCCTGCTGTGCTTAATATCTATAATCCTCATCTTATTTTGCCTCCTATCTATGTACAGTTGAGCTTGCTTTTTATTACCACATGTTCTTCTCTATACCCAACTAACAGCAGGCACATTGAAAACTTTTGATGATCATGATAATAGTAATAGTAATAAAGGACTTCTATTTACTAAGCATTTACTGTGGGTCAGGTACTGTATTTATACTATCTCCCTTGGTAATAGTACTCATAAATACTCCATGGAGTAGTTGCTATCATTGCCCTAATTTTATAGGGATAATTTTGGCAGAACTTAGTAACTAGCTCAAGGTCAAATACCTACTAGTGGGCAAAAGTTATCTCCATTTTTTTGTGAAGGTAAGATGGCTATTAGAGAACCATTGTTCCCCGCCCCCCGCCAGTAATTTGGATTAGTCACCTAAATTTTGTTTTCCTCAGTTTTCTCACCTCTATAAAGGGAAGAGTGAAAAGTTATTGAAAGGAAAATAATAATACTAAGCTAAAATAATAAAACTAAGCTAATGATACGTGTAGAACATTTAATCCATCGCATCTTGTAGAATTCACTAGATAGATGTTCAGGGACATAATGATGATGCTAATGGTGATGCTGCTCTTGCTGACAACGATGACTATTTTGGTTTTCATTGATCTTAGTTGCAGAATCCATGGCTGAGTATGAGCTGGCACTATGCCTTGCATGCCCATGTTGTTTCAATATAGATGAGTGACTTGGCCAAAATATGAAACACCATGAGTCTTTCTTCCTTGACTAATTGACCTATGCTTTTTTTTTTTTAATTTATTTATGATAGTCACACAGAGAGAGAGAGAGAGGCAGAGACATAGGCAGAGGGAGAAGCAGGCTCCATGCACTGGGAGCCTGATGTGGGATTCGATCCCGGGTCTCCAGGATCGTGCCCTGGGCCAAAGGCAGGCACTAGACTGCTGAGCCACCCAGGGATCCCCCGACCTATGCTTTTTGAAACAGATTTGTCTGTTATACAATTTGCAAACAATTTGCCTATATAAAATCTCATGTGATGCTCAAAATGATCCAGGGATATAACTGTTTTCATTATCTTCCTCACTTTACTGATAAAATGCAGAAGCGCAAAGTAATTATGGGGCATCTTTCAAATCACAGAACATCAAGTGGCAAAGATGCAGATCAGAGCTGGTTCTTTGACTCTGCTTATGAGCTTTTCAGTACACCATACTATTTAAACAGTGGAAAATTCACTAGTGCTCTGCTGTCACTGGCTTCATGTAAATTTTAATTTTAAACTATTTCTGGATGCTCATGCTTCCTTCTGGCTTTTAATGAATTTGTAATGTCATCTTATGAGAATGTTGTTAACCTTTGGCCTCAGGCTCTGACGATTCTTGACAACCTCTTATTTTCTTTCCCCTGTAAAAAATATTCTATCATCACAGGATGTCTGGAAAATTAAAAAAAAAAAAAAGTCCCACAATCCCACTCTTTATGACCAGTTTTGCTTTCCTTTCTTTCCTCTTTCCTACTGATTTAGTCCACAAACATTTATTGACAAACAGGTATGGAGAGCATCTGATGTGTTAGGCTATCTTGATAATTGATAACTGAGAATAAAAAGAAACAATTGAATTTCTAAACTTCTCTGATCCTCCTACTTCCTTTCTATCTCATTTCCATTATTGGACTGATGTTCTCTTTGAATTATTTGAACTGTATTGCTAGAACACTTGGTTAATCCAGTCTAATACAAAACAACCTTTTTACATATATAACTAGTATGGTAATTTTTTTCTACCCATCTATCTTAATTAATGAGCACATTCATATGTACTGTGTTTACAGCGCCTTCCCACTATTTTTTGTATGGAGTCCTTATTTAATCTTTTCTTTAAAAAAATGATTTTATTTATTTATTCACGAGAGACACAGAGAGAGAGAAAGAGAGACAGAGACCCAGGCAGAGGGAGAAGCAGGCTCCATGCAGGGAGCCCAACGTGGGACTCGATCCCAGGTCCCCAGGATCAGGCCCTGGGCTGCAGGCGGCGCTAAACCGCTGAGCCACCCAGGCTGCCCTTATTTAATCTTTTCCAATTGATTTACAAACTCTATAATCTACTGAATTAAAATCAATAATCTCTTTTAACTAGGTCTCAAGGTCCACACTTCACCATTATTCTGTTTAATTTCAATTAAACTAAGTCCATCTATTTCTCAAAACTCTGTGAACTGACTAGCAACTTAATGTTAAAATAGAACTATGGAATAAATGCTGCATTCCTATATTAACACCAAAATCAATCTGGAGTCTTGTTTGGTTTAAGTTGTGGGATTAGGGTGCTTATCATTCATATGGGGAAAGAGGGTACAACAGTCATGCCAACTCCTTCAAATCTCTCATCCTCTTTAAATTCGCATGTACAATTACTGGCATTTCTCTATTTTCATAATAAAATTCTCTGATCCAGATCTAGGTTATCTTTTTGGAAATTTGTTGTACTGTGGTGATTTCTACAGAAAGATTCTTATTGTAAGATAATACACTAATTCATTCATTCTTCAAGAAGAAACAAGATCAAAACAAAGGATTAAGTTAAAATGTCCCAAATGTAAACTTGTTTAAAGCCTAGAAGACCCAATCCTCTATGAGTGAGATTAAAGTATGCCTAAATCTTTAGAGTTAGGTGTATGGTATGGGCAGGTTTAAACGTGGTCAGAAAAATCATCCTTTGAAATGATAAGATCCTTAAGAAAAAAAAATAAAATGATGTATTCTCTTTTGCTAGGTTCTCTAAGTAACCATGCAGTCAGTTACATAGGCTACTGCTTTACTGAATTTACTCCTCATTCCAATATTGTGTAGGATGGTGACACTGAAAGTGTTGAAGTGTCTTTTAAATGTAATAACATCAGGAAATTCAATCTAGTTCATAAAAATGGGGAAAAGAAAGGATCATGACACACATTCTGTCTAAGAAATGGCATATAGTAGAAATGACATATATTAGTTTTATGAGAAAGCTTCTTGCCTTGGAAAGGGCAGTATTCAGGTTGCATAGCAACATATGTTGTCATATATGAAGTATGATACAGCTTAAGCAGCCAACTCTCTCATTTTACACTCTACCAGTCAGACATTTATTTATATACTGTAAGAAATTCTATATTCTACAACTAAAAAACTTTGTAGAAGGCTCAGAGTAGATATATGAACCAATTAAAGGATTGAAAATAAGCTGTACAAGGGAAGATGAAAGGCATTGGCTTTATTTGGCCCACAAATGTATACTTATGTTTTCATATGTTCATTTAGATTTTCCATATTTCCACCGAGGAAAATCCCATAAAACTGGAAATAGGCTAGAGCAATAGAGATTTAGGTTATATAAAAGAAAGAATGTCTGGGTACATGAGATCCTTAAACCGATTCTGAGGTGGGGTAGTAAAATCTCTGAACGTCGCTGGTCAGGATAGATTTGTTATGATAGCATTTGAATATATCAATCGGACAAGCTCCTTTCTAGCCCTACATTTTTAAGACACATCAGTTTAAAATTATTATAATTATTAGCATGTGGATTGATTTTCTTGGCATAAACATGAAATAAAACAGTCACCAACAAGTTACCCCACTGAAGTGTTTGTCAAAGGCGTAAGAAAAGTTTTACATTTGAGAAAACTTCATTACTTAGTGAATTTGGCTCTTTTTTTTTTTTAAATCATGATTTTTCCCTCCATACTGTACATGGGTAGTAGCTTTGAGCCTTTCTTATTTTTTAAAGAAGTACTACAGTTTCTGTCTAAAACTAGCCTTCCACTGGATATATTCATAATTCATTCTGCATAATTATTATTTGAGAACAAGATGAAGTAGTATAAAGATATCTGAATTATGAAGGAGCACTCCACTGTGATCTCTTCCACTAGCTAGTGGTGTGACCTTGGACAGGTCACTTTTGAATGTCATTTTTCAGCTGCCTTGTGTCAACCTCAGGACAGTGTTTGAAGAAGTGATCTCTTATATTCTTTCCTTCCTTGAAATTCTTTTCAGGGATTTTACCAAATCATAATTTAGATAAGTCAGCATTTTATTTTGCATGTGCTGAACAAAAGATTTTTTATCATATTTAAAAGTTTTAAGACATCTTAAATTGTTAGTGAATAGTTAAAAATATACTAAAATAACTTATTCTAGCATAGAATTCAATAGTAAGTTGGCTAATACCACAAATGGTCACCTTGTACTGTGTAAAAGTTTAGAATTAAAACATTTGATTTCTTATGATCCAACTGTCAAACAGCTCTCATCTTTCATTTATTATATTTTGTGTTCATCTAATTGATTTGGAAATACACATGAATATTTATCCCTTTCACATACCATTCCACATAATTTCTATAAAATAATTATTTTCATTTTTAAATCTTCAGAAATATAAATGCAACAGTATGTTATGCATTAAAAAGTCCATTTTATTTCAGTCATTGCTAGATTTCTTTCTTCATAGATAGCACATTTAAACATTTAAGATACCTTAAAGAGATTAGAGCCCAGTGGAAATCTAATTTTATGATTATATGAATTATGAATATACGATTGGTTTTTCATGTGATTGCAGTGATTTCCAGCTGCCTTAAAATAATAATAACTGAATGTTGCTGTCATTGAGATTTACTTCAATTCTTCAAAAATGTTCAACACAAGTATAACATGAGAAGTAAATCCAGGAAAGTAAATATAAAGTAAATTGGATTCTAATATTTAAATTTTTGAAAATCAAGTTAACTACTATATAGGCTAGAAATAATTTTTGAAGTTTCATGTGTTGACTCTTTTTTTTTTTTAAATGAAACATTTAAGCTGTACATTAGCAGCCTGCACTGTGATTGAAACTGGTTTAGGGAAACACTGAGGAGTCCAATCTTCATATTTTACATGACACATAGAATATTCTTTGGAGATTCATTATAAAGAAAAGCCACTCTGGTGCCATCGACTCTCCCTGTTGGCAAAGGAAGGGGGGGATCGAAAGAAATCATTTACACCTCGCACTTAAGTGTGAGAATATGTATTTGTTTTGTATTATGCCCTGGAATAGGAAACCTGGTCTAATTCATAAAAAAAAAAAAAAAAAAAAAAAAAAGGAAAGTAAAGATAAAAAGGGATCACAATAAAATCGTAGTTTATGGAGGAAAAGAGTAAAATCTCTCTGGAGCCTGTTTTAGAACTGACATTGTGCTAAAACAATTTGACTCGCAGTTTTCTCCTCCCTACACATTTTCCACTTCTAATTTCAGAGCTTAGCTCCCAGACTTAGGAAACCACCACTCCTTGCAAGATGCTAACATTTCTGTCCAACTTTCTGCCTCTTCAAAGCCTGCCTGGAAATATAAAGCAGAGAGTCCACAGCGTCTTACCTAGACAACGAGGAGCTGAAACGCCCAGGCATGACATCGCTCAACACTCAGGCTAGGAGAGAAGTCCGTCCCCGTTAGGTCCTCCAAAATATACGTTCACATTTTCGTGGTTGAGATCATGGCTCTATTCTAAGCAGTTCTACGCAGAGTGTGATTCTAACAAAAACACCCTCTGCAGCTGGAGGGAGCCTTGGCTAAAGCAGGAGCCTGTCAAGGCGTTCCTGGTGACTTCTGTCCACTAAATTCAGACTGATGTTTTGCGAAAGGGGCCTCCACAAGCAGGCCCAGATTGCCTGGGAAGCATTTCCTGCCTCTGAGTAGTGCATGTGAGAAAGAGTGCACGAAGCAGAGGGAGGGGGGCAGAGCAGAGCCCGCCTGGGCGATTGAGGAGCTCTGATTTTACACAGAACTGAAGTGAGTTTGTCAAAGCTCTTGAGGTGATTAGCTGGAGAGTCATAAAGTCCTAGAGCTTTCTCTATCCCCCACTGCTGATGAATTAAAAAAAAAAAAAGGGGGGTGGGGTGGGGAAAACAATTTTCTCCCTCCTTTACAGCTTCCCCACTGTATTAAATGTATATGCACAGCTTACTCAAAATACCCTTGCCCGTTCTCCTTTCAAAAGATCTCTTAGGAGAGGGAGATGAATTTAGAGTTTTAAAACTGTCATCCCCCAAAGAGGAACACCTTTTTTTTTTTTTTTTTTTTTACTCTACTTACAATCTACAATGCTGCAGCCCCACATACAGTACCTGAGAGGATCTGTAAGTAAAATCCCAAGAAGCCAGGAGATAGAACATTGTCTTCAAATCTCTCCAATCCCAGGAATCCTTCAAAGAATTAAAGTAGTTCATGTCATGGCACATGCAGCGTTACCTCCAGTCAGAATCCTCCAGTTACACAAACACAGGGCTGGGAAAGCAGAAGACAGACTCCATCTTGATCCTATTACAGTCCTGCTGACATTAACCACTTGCAACTTCTTCCATCTAGCATGACAGAGTCCCTGAATCACATCTCCAAAGCGGCTCACGGTATCTGCATCCTTTGTCCGACACAAATTTTGTGAACTATCATCTGTTTATCTTTTCTGCTTTCTTGTGCCTCCACTGAATGACTTCCTCCTAGCTGCTCCAGGCTGGGAACTTGGACTACCATTTGGTTTTGATTAAAACCAGACAGCCAACTCTGGAGAATTTAGGGAATAAGCTAATGGAAACTGCAAGTATGGCTTTAATTAGTGCATCAATTAATAATAGATGTTAGCTCGTCTTATAATAAGATGACACAAATGTCAACACAGAGGAAGCTCAAGTCCTTTCAGGAAAGAAGTTATACCAATTCTCATTTCTTTATGACCCAGAATTCTCCTGAGGGAAAGTGGAAGGAAAGAAGAGGGATGTGGCCTTGGGACATCCAGGTTGTGCAGAGGCCAGTGGAGCAGCTTTGTTGTTTATACCAGGGAAACAGGAAACAGTATCTCTGAGTTTAATTATCTTGCTTGGGTGAAATTGCTCTGTAATGTCTCCCTTCTACTTTATTTACAATCAATGGATTCTCTTGCTATTTATGACTTAAGCATTTTTTTTGTGTGTGACTGGTGATTAGATTAATCTGATTATTGGGTCTATGCGCAGTTTACAAATTCTTAGGGATTTCCCATAATGGGAGTTACAAGAACAATTCTAATTTCAATATGATAAATGAATAACATAGAGCTACAAGAGATATTAAAGTTTTTAGCCCAAGACCCACCCTGTACGTCTCTGACATTGTAAGTAGTTTTCGTTGTTCACTTTTATTTTCAGTTGACTCATTTTTATAAAGACGGACAGATACCTGGATATCACAATGGCCATCTTTTTCATATCCTCAAAGAATGCTGGGTAGGTGGTGATTCGATGCAGTATAATGTGACACCTACTATTTCTTTTCTTATTAGATAACTAAAATCTCTCAAAATTAATGCAAAGTATGGACTACTAGAGAAATAGGAAATGGCAAGATTAACATATTGCATGTGAATATGAAGATGAGAAGCATTCACACAAAAACATGTGGGCAGAAGCAAGTTTTAAAAATTTTTTATCAAAACGTTACTGATTTAAAAATGAGCACTTAGATTCCTTTAATTTAACCTACAACCATATGGCAAGAAGGAAGTCCACACTTTCATAAATCCTTTAAAGAGCTACTATATTCATATTGATTGAAAATACTTTCACTGAAACCATGCCATTTAAGCTTCCCAATAATCTGGGTGTGTGTGCTCTTATTTTATATTAAAAATAAAGCACCTGAAGTTTGTGGAATTGTTTTTCTTACAATCACATGACGGAAAGTGGCCAAGTCCACACCAGAACTCAGATTTTAACTCTCAATTTTGTGTCTTTTCCTTCCCTCTGAGAGTTCGCCTGCCTCTCTTGACTCACACGTAATTGCTGTGTGAAATTGGGGAGACTTCTTAAACTTTCTGAGTTTTGAATACCCCTTTAAAAATAGGGACAACTCCACATAACTCACAGATTGGAATGCAGAATTTGCTTTATATACACATATATTTATAAATTTGTATTTATTTCCCTGAGGAAAACACTGGAGCAGAATGGAATGAGAATTGATGTAAGTTCTTTCCTAAAATAACTTGTTTATCTCCATCTCTATCTCTGCCCCTAGTCTTCTGGTCTTCTAGTAGATAGTAGGCGCTCAATAAATATTAACTCACTGCTAATTCTCAGCTAGATTCTCCTCATGAGTGCTATAATCTCCCCTCATGCAATCTAGCCTCCTTCCTGTTTACATTGGCCCGAGGTAACAACAAAACCCTATTCACATGCATTTATAAATGCGTTTATAGACATCTAGACACTCTTAATAGTAATTTTCTCCTTAATGTTCTCTTCTCTAAACAAATAAGACTTCCTGCTTTCTTCTATTATTAGAAGGATTACTTCCCAAATCTTTAATCACTCTTATTTATTTTTCATCCTTCAGTTGCCTGACTCCAAACAAATCTCAGAACTTACATTCTCATAAAGGCTTTACCAAATATGAGTATAAAGATAAATACTGAGATAATTTCTTAAATATTTAGCATGGTGTCAGGCACATAGAAAGGGTCCCAAGTATTTGTCCCCTTCTCCTCTCTGCATGTAAATCTAAGTACATCACTTCCTTAAATGTTTGCTTCTGACTCTATGCTAGATAAACTAATAAAATAAGGCATAGAGGCAGTTAGAAAGCTGAAAGTAGAGGATCAGGATAGGAGTCTGACTCCAACACTGTGATGAGCCCATGCAAGTTACTTAAGCTGTGTAAGCCTCAGTTTTAGCCTCTGGATATAAGGATTTTCCAAAATTAGAGATGATAGTCCACATAAAGCCACTAGACATTATGGCTGATGCAGTATTCATTTTTAACTACATTTTTTTTGATATTCAAATTATCTTCCTCTCCCATTCATATATTGCTCTTCTGTGATAACTAAAAAAAAAATCTATTAATCTTTTGAGCTCTGAGTTAAATGTATGCATTTGGAACCATTTTTTTGGTGGAAGAATTATGTACTTTTTAAAAAGGAGGCTAGCAGAATAAGGCTTAGAAGTTATTATGAAGATCAACTTTCTTCCCAGGTACTATAATCTAAATAATACACATCAGCTATGACAGACCTGCCAATTCCCTGTCATCTTCAGTAAATCTGTACCTGGACTTCTTCTACAGGATTGTTCAAAGACTCTCACATAGTCCAACAACCCCTCAGCTGTGCAAAGTGAGATACACACTGGGGAAAGAATGTTTTACTCTTAAAAGTTGAGTTTCAGGGACACCTGGGTGGCTCAGCGGTTAAGCATCTGCCTTCGGCTCAGGGTATGATCCTGGAGTGCCAGCATCGAGTCCCACATTGGGCTCACTGCATGGAGTCTGCTTCTCCCTCTGCCTATCTCTCTCCCTCTCTCTGTGTCTCTCATGGATAAATAAATAAAATCTTAAAAAAAATATTGAGTAGCAAATGTCATTAGCTCAGCATCCACTTTTAACATTTGTGAGTGCAAGTAGGCTCTGATTCTTTCCATTTTTAGGAAGGAATAGCATCATTAGAATGATGAACTGGTAATTAATACACACAAGGGGAGAATGAATGTCTTTAAGGCACTTTTGAAGTACCAAACATGTACACTTAGTGTAATAAATGTACGAGTATTTTGTCTATGAAAATTAATCCTTTAAAAATCTGTATTTAGGGACGCCTGGGTGATTCAGCAGTTGAGTGCCTGCGTTGGCTGGGGGTGTGATCCTGGAGTCCCAGGATCGAGTCCTATATCAGGCTCCCTGAATGGAGCCTGCTTCCCCTCTGCCTGTGTCTCTGCCTCTCTCTCTCTGTCTCTAATGAATGAATAAATAAGATCTTAAAAAAAAAAAAAAAGACTTCTGATCGGTGAAGACACAATGTCTTTCTAAAAAAAATTAAATTAAATTTTAAAAATCTGTATTTAACAACTTTAGCCTGCAGCTTATTAGAGTTACCACATGTATGTCAAAGCAATAAAAATTGAATATATTTGACAGGATTTCTAGTTAATTTTTAAGATTATTTTTTATGTGTACTTTCTTCCAATAGGTTCATTAGGATAGATATACACCCACTTAGGAAAAAAAAATACAATTTTGTAGTTTGCATATAAAAATCTGAATGTACATTATTAGTTCTTTAAAATCAATTTTGTCAAACTTGTGATACTCCACTTTAACTAAACATTAAGTATTCATTCAGAAGTATTTATTAAAGGAACACAATTAAGTTTGATGATAAACTAATGGAAAGGATCAAAGTCTATAAATTCTCCAAAACTAATTGTACCTGTTTCTTGGATTATTATGTTCATTGCTTCCCTCCATTGAAAATTATTACAATCCAAGAATAACTATAAAGTCTCTTGATAAATTTTAAATAACTTGGAAAAAAACCTTAGCAAGTATTAAAAAATATAATTTTTAAATTATAATTAAATTTATTTATAATTTTAATTATAATTTAAAAAATTGGCACAAACCCAATAGTATATTTGGTTTTCGAAACCGATAATTCTCCTTGCCTGTCTGGTAGGGCCAGGATACTCTCAGAAGCATGAAGGGTGCATGCCAATCATGACTTGTTTTAGAAAGGCCTGAGTGTACCTACCCAGTAGAGGCTGAGGCTCTTATGTCTTATAAAGAATTTGTTCTCTATGAAAACTTATTAATATCACCATACAGCACACTTCAGCATCCTTGTTTATCATTATGATAACATTCTCCGAAATTCTCATTTCATGGCTAAAAATGTCCCTGTAACTTCAGTCTATTCCAAAGGAAAAAAAAAAAAAAAGTTCCCTCTTTACCTTTGGGCCAGAGCTCACACTCTTCTAACTTGTCTCACCGTGCTCTCAAACCCGGCCAGGCGTTGCCTCTTACATGCTCTGTTCACCTGGGAAAGAGGTGAAACTGCCTCTGTTCAAGTCCCTCCTCCTCAATAAAATAAGGTCCAGTTAAACCTCTGTCCTTTGGGAGTCATTCTACCTCACTGTTTATACCATACCCTGGTCTAGAGTCCAGGCCACATCCTCAGCCTTCCAGTGGAGGAAGGTGGGGAGGTCATGAAGTTGTTACAAAGGCTTGTGTCTTTGAAGGAATATCTGTTCCATATCTATAAAAATATAAATATACTCTTCTATTTTTCCCTTTAAAATAGAACCATTTGAGAGATTCAGGATACACAACAAGGAAATACACTTAATATCCATCCACACATTCAATATTTCCTTGCACTTATTATATTCATGATACTGTTCTATATTTGGGATACATCATTAAAAACAATCAGACCAAAAAGAAAAAGAAAAAAAGAAAAAAGAAAGAACTTTGACCTCAAGGAGCTTAAATGGGAAGTAGGAGGTTGACGATCAGCAATCAACATAATAAATAAGCAAATTATCTAGTATATGGATAATTACTATGGAGAGAGGAAAATATAGAGTGTGATAAAGAAAATAGGGAGTGGGGATCTCTGAGTGGCTCTGTGGCTTAGCACTTCTTTGGCCCAGGGTGTGGTCCTGGAGTCCCGGGATCGGATCCCACATCGGGTTCCCTGCATGAAGCCTGTTTCTTCCTCTGCCTGTGTCTCTGCCTCTCTCTGTCTTTGTGTCTCTCATGAATAAATTAATAGAATCTTAAAAAAAAAAAAGAATACAGGGAGTGAAGGTTGAGGGACAATAGTGTTATAGCATGAAATGAAAGATATCAGGGTAGGGATCACTGAAGAACTTCTCAGCAAATATATTTAAAAGATGAGGGAGATGGGTATACAGGTATCTAGGCATCACAGAATTTCAGGCAGAGTAGACAGGTCTCAAGGAAAAGTGTGCCTGGTCATTTCCAAAAAATAGCAAGGGGATCAATGTGGCTGGAATAGAAGAAGAAAGGGGTAGAGAGCTAGAAGATGCACTTGAGGAGGTAAGGAGGAGGTAGTGTCCTGTAGTGACATTGACTTCGACTGACTAGGAAGTAGAGTCCTTGTCACGTTTTGAGCAAAGGAGTGTAAGGTCTGCTCTACATTTTAATATGGTTACTTTGGCTGTTGCATTAAGAATAGGCTGAAAGGAACTGATGGCCACAGTGGGGAGGCCAGTTAGGAGGTCACTATGATGATCCAGGTGAGAGACATGGATGGTGGCTCAAATGGAGGTGAGAAAGTTCAGGTATAAAATTATTCTTCGGTAGTTAGCCCCAAAAGTACTTCATGAAGAATTAAATTTGTTACATAAGAAGAAAAGAGGAGATGGAAAAGCTTCTTGCGAAACTCAAGGGTGAGTAGGTAGGGCAAATTTTGCAGAAGGAGAGGCTACAAGCCGACTCCCCTTAAGGGAGGGAGCCCAAGGGTGCAAGGGTGGATCCCAGGGGTCCTGGGATCACAACCTGAGCCAAATGCAGATGCTTAATCAGCTAAGCCACCCAGGCATCCCAATTAGCAGGTTTTAAAAGAGAATTTGAGGAAAGGAAATGGAGATACAAGTTGAGTCAATGTTTTTGAAGTTTCCCTGCAGAAGAAAGCAAACACAGTATCAGTAATGATGTGGGGCCATGAGAAGCTTCCATTAGGATGGGAAAATTAATAGGATGTTTTCAATTTTTGTTTTATGTTGTTGTTTTTATCAGTATGCTATCTTCCCAATGGGAGGGAAAAGCTGATGATGAGAGGAGTGGAGAAATATTGGAGGTGGACTTTTGAGAACTTGGGATCTAAGGGCCCAGAGACTGATTTTACAGGGGAAGGTGATACAGGGGAAAACGTTAGTGGCTGTGATTCAGTTAGTCATTTGGCATACTCCAGTGAGCCACTATTATGGCTTTCATTGTTATTCAACTTAAAATTATTTTTTTGTTGTTCTTAGTCTCATAAAAATTATACCCATAAGAGAGTTGCCTCATAGGTGTAACTGATGAGCAAAAGCTACGAAAATTTTGCAAATATGCTTGTCTCCACAATAGTATAATCCCACCTCCTGCATTTCTCTAATGGAACATGGTACTAGCAGGTGAAGGAGCACTTTTCCCCCCGACACCCCACAATCCATCTCTGGCCCTTAAAGCTGCAAACAAAGGTCCTGCTTTTGTGTCTCATCTTCAGAGAGTGTATTTCTGCTGTTGTTTTCCAGTGCTGAGTCCTTTTGCTAATTTCTTCATATCTATTTCTCAATTCATCTCTCAATTTTTCTAGATTTTTGTTGCTTTTGGCATTTGTCTTGTGTTTTTCTTCTTACCTTTATTGAGATATAATGGACACACAATAAACTCTGCATATTTAAAACCTGCAAACTGATGGTTTTGACAAATGCAGATGCCTATGATGCAGTCACCACCATGAAAATAATGAATACATTGTATCCATCACCTCCAAGTTTCCTTGTGCCTGTTATCCTGCCCTTTTGCCACTTTCTCCCTCTCTACCACCAAGCAACCACTGATCTGCTTTTTGTCACTGCAGAGTAGTTTAAATTGCCTAGGTATTTATTTCCATGAAATCATATGTCTGGATTTATTTCTGGATATATTCTGGATTTATTCTTCACTTGACATCATCATTTGAGATCTGTCCATGCTGTTGCATGTATCAATGACCCATTCCTTTTCACTGGTGAATAGTATTTAATTGCAAGCATTTATCAATCACAGTTTATCCATTCATCTGCTAATGCACATTTGGGACAATATCATTGAGACATAGTTTTTTTGACTATTACACAGAAAACTGCTATGAAAATTCATGTACAAGTCTTCGTATGCACATGGTCTTTCATTTCCTTGGATAAATACCTAGGAGTGAATGGTAGATTCATTTGGTAGGCAGATTTTTAACTTTCTTAGGAACTGCCATACTGTTTTCTAAGGTAGATGTTCCATTTCATATTTCCATTAGAAGTTTCTGAGAATTTTTGTTGATCCACGTGTGTGCTGACACTTGGTATGCTTCATTTCTTTAATTTTAGCCCTTCTTATATAGGTATAGTTGTATCTCCTTAGCATTTTCCTAATGATTGATCCTGAGTATCTTTTCCTATGCTTCTTTAACAACAGTATATCTTCAGAGAAGTGTTTGTTCAAATACTTTGTTCATGAAAGAAATTTGGTTTGTTGGTTTCCTTATTATTCAGTCATGAGAAATCTCTATATATTCTTCATGAAAGTCCTTTATCAGGTAATTGAAAATATTTTCTCCAAGTCTAGATTGTCTTTCATTTTTTTTTTGTCTTTCATTTTTAAGTGTCTTTTGGAGATAGAAGTTCTTAGTTTTGATAAATTAAAAAGTTACCAGTTTTCTCCTTTTATGGATTATGCTTCCAGTCTCATGATAAAGAAATTAGGTTTCTTAAGATCACAAAGATTTTCTTTTATATTTTGTGCTATAAATTTCATAATAACATTTAATTTCTTTATATGGCGAGAGTATAGAGCAAAGGGTTTTTTTTTCTTTTTTAAAAAAATATGGATATCCAATTATCCTAGCACCATTTGTGATAATCCTTTTCCTTTTCTTTTTTTTTTTTTTGTGATAATCCTTTTCCAAAGAATTGTCTTTGTCCCTCTTACAAGAATCAATTGACCACGAAGTATGGTTTATTTTTAAACTCTGTCTCATTGACCTGTTTATTTCTTTTATATCACATTGTATTGACTATTGTAGCTTTACAATAAGTTTTGAACTCAAGTATTGTAAATATTCCTACTTTGTTCTTCCTTTTCAAAGTTGTTTTGGATAATCTAGATCATTTGCACTTCTACACAAATTTTATTTTTTTTTTTTTTGCTTTTAGTTTGAATTTTATTTCTTTCTTTTTTTTTTTTTATTGGTGTTCAATTTACTAACATACAGAATAACACCCAGTGCCCGTCACCCATTCACTCCCACCCCCCGCCCTCCTCCCCTTCTACCACCCCTAGTTCGTTTCCCAGAGTTAGCAGTCTTTATGTTCTGTCTCCCTTTCTGATATTTCCCACACATTTCTTCTCCCTTCCCTTATTTTCCCTTTCACTATTATTTATATTCCCCAAATGAATGAGAACATATAATGTTTGTCCTTCTCCGACTGACTTACTTCACTCAGCATAATACCCTCCAGTTCCATCCACGTTGAAGCAAATGGTGGGTATTTGTCATTTCTAATAGCTGAGTAATATTCCATTGTATACATAAACCACATCTTCTTTATCCATTCATCTTTCGTTGGACACCGAGGCTCCTTCCACAGTTTGGCTATCGTGGCCATTGCTGCTAGAAACATCGGGGTGCAGGTGTCCCAGCATTTCATTGCATTTGTATCTTTGGGGTAAATCCCCAACAGTGCAATTGCTGGGTCGTAGGGCAGGTATATTTTTAACTGTTTGAGGAACCTCCACACAGTTTTCCACAGTGGCTGCACCAGTTCACATTCCCACCAACAGTGTAAGAGGGTTCCCTTTTCTCCACATCCTCTCCAACATTTGTTGTTTCCTGCCTTGTTAATTTTTCCCATTCTCACTGGTGTGAGGTGGTATCTCATTGTGGTTTTGATTTGTATTTCCCTGATGGCAAGTGATGCAGAGCATTTTCTCATGTGCATGTTGGCCATGTCTATGTCTTCTTCTGTGAGATTTCTGTTCATGTCTTTTGCCCATTTCATGATTGGATTGTTTGTTTCTTTGGTGTTGAGTTTAATAAGTTCTTTATAGATCTTGGAAACTAGCCCTTTATCTGATATGTCATTTGCAAATATCTTCTCCCATTCTGTAGGTTGTCTTTGAGTTTTGTTGACTGTATCCTTTGCTGTGCAAAAGCTTCTTATCTTGATGAAGTCCCAATAGTTCATTTTTGCTTTTGTTTCTTTTGCCTTCGTGGATGTATCTTGCAAGAAGTTACTATGGCCGAGTTCAAAAAGGGTGTTGCCTGTGTTCTTCTCTAGGATTTTGATGGAATCTTGTCTCACATTTAGATCTTTCATCCATTTTGAGTTTATCTTTGTGTATGGTGAAAGAGAGTGGTCTAGTTTCATTCTTCTGCATGTGGATGTCCAATTTTCCCAGCACCATTTATTGAAGAGACTGTCTTTCTTCCAATGGATAGTCTTTCCTCCTTTATCGAATATTAGTTGCCCATAAAGTTCAGGGTCCACTTCTGGATTCTCTATTCTGTTCCACTGATCTATGTGTCTGTTTTTGTGCCAGTACCACACTGTCTTGATGACCACAGCTTTGTAGTACAACCTGAAATCTGGCATTGTGATGCCCCCAGATATGGTTTTCTTTTTTAAAATTCCCCTGGCTATTCGGGGTCTTTTCTGATTCCACACAAATCTTAAAATAATTTGTTCTAACTCTCTGAAGAAAGTCCATGGTATTTTGATAGGGATTGCATTAAACGTGTATATTGCCCTGGGTAACATTGACATTTTCACAATATTAATTCTGCCAATCCATGAGCATGGAATATTTTTCCATCTCTTTGTGTCTTCCTCAATTTCTTTCAGAAGTGTTCTATAGTTTTGAGGGTATAGATCCTTTACATCTTTGGTGAGGTTTATTCCTAGGTATCTTATGCTTTTGGGTGCAATTGTAAATGGGATTGACTCCTTAATTTCTCTTTCTTCAGTCTCATTGTTAGTGTATAGAAATGCCACTGACTTCTGGGCATTGATTTTGTATCCTGCCACGCTACCGAATTGCTGTATGAGTTCTAGCAATCTTGGGGTGGAGACTTTTGGGTTTTCTATGTAGAGTATCATGTCATCGGCGAAGAGGGAGAGTTTGACTTCTTCTTTGCCAATTTGAATGCCTTTAATGTCTTTTTGTTGTCTGATTGCTGAGGCTAGGACTTCCAGTACTATGTTGAATAGCAGTGGTGAGAGTGGACATCCCTGTCTTGTTCCTGATCTTAGGGGAAAGGCTCCCAGTGCTTCCCCATTGAGAATGATATTTGCTGTGGGCTTTTCATAGATGGCTTTTAAGATGTCGAGGAATGTTCCCTCTATCCCTACACTCTGAAGAGTTTTGATCAGGAATGGATGCTGTATTTTGTCAAATGCTTTCTCTGCATCCAATGAGAGGATCATATGGTTCTTGGTTTTTCTCTTGCTGATATGATGAATCACATTGATTGTTTTACGGGTGTTGAACCAGCCTTGTGTCCCAGGGATAAATCCTACACAAATTTTAGAAGCAGCTTGTTCATTTCTACCAAAAAAAGCCCGTCCGGATCTTGTTCAATTTGGTATATAGATTAAATGAGAAAGAATTAACATCTTAATAATATTGACTCTTCTGTTCCATGAGCATAATGTATCTCACATTTTACTGAGGTTTTTAATTCCTCTTGTCAGTGTTTTATGTTTTACTCTGTAACAGTCTTGCACATTTTTGACAGATTTCTTTATACATATTTCTTATTTTGATGCTACTGTAAATGGTCTTAAAATTTCCATTTCTAGTTGTTTATTACTGTTATATAGAACACATCTATTTTTTTTGTATATTGATTAATATCCTGAAAACTTGCAAACTTCACTAAGTAGTTCTAGTAGCTTTTTGAAAATTGCTAAGCTTTTCTGCCTAATTGGTTATGTCTTATGTGAATAAAGACAGTTTTGCTTGCTCTTTTCCAACCTGAATACTTTTTATTTATTTTTTGTTTTTGTTTGTTGCTTTATTCCATGGATTAGAATCTGCATTGCAATGTTGAATAACATTGGTGAAGTGGATGTTCCTGCCTTTTCTTGGATCTAAGGGAAAAAGCATTTGGTCTTTTACCATTAATTATGATATTAGCTGCAAGGTTTTTTTGGTAGATGTCTTTATCAGATTAAGGAAGTTCCCTCAATTCCAGTGGAAGAAATTTTGTTCCCCAGGGATATTTGGAGATGTTTGGAAATATTTTTGGTCATCACAACTGGAGCAGAGTGGTGTTCCTGGCTGCAAAACATACTGTAATTCACAAGATAGCTTCTCACACAACAAATAATTATTTGACTCAAAAAGTTGACAATGATGAGGTTGAGAAATCCTAATCTGCTATATTTCTAGTTTGCTAGGAATATTTTTTTTAATCATGAAAGGTATTGGGATGCCCTCTCAATTTTTTATGAATAAGATTTTTCTTTAAAGTGGTATAAAGTTTTTCTTTTTTAGTTTGTTAATAATGGCACATTTCACTGACTGATTTTCAAATGTTAAACAAATTTTCTATTCCCAAGATACTTTGTCACGGTGTATAATTATCTTTCATATGATATATGATATGATGTATTATCTTTTAAACATTATTGAATTGAATTTGCGAAATTTTTGTTAAGATTTTTTGCATCCTGTGTTCAAAATAAATAATGGTTTGCTATCTTCTTGTTACTTTGCTATTGATTTCGATTTTAATTCCATTATAGCTGGAAAACATACTATGGATAATTTGAATTTTTGAATTTATTGAGACTTCTTTTATGGCTAAACACATGGTCCATTGTGGCAAATACCTTCAAAAAGAATGTGCATTATTTTTTGCATTATGTTTTCATAGATGAAATATCTGATCAAGGTCCAGAGAATTGAAAAACGTTCACCACTATCTTCCAAGAAGGAAGAAATAGTACCTATTCTATATAAACTGGAAGCATATCTTTAGATAGTCCTTAGTTCCAATGGATTCCTATTGAGCAACCTAATATTTCCTGGAACAGAGGTCGCCCTGGTCTTGGAATTTTTAAGCATTATCTAATTTAAACTCTTCATACCAGTAGGATAATCATTTATATTTGAAATGAATATTAACTCGATATTAGTTAAATTTTTGACAATTAAATTCAACCCATTTTTAAGTGTAAGCATATCAGTACATATGCCTACTTGGACATCCAATAATAATCACTATTTTGCTTATAAATTATCAGCCTTGATAGAAGTGGTATGTTAACCATTAAAAATAAAGAACACAATTAGAACTGCCTTTTTTTAAAGATTTTATTTATTTATTCATGAGAGACACACAGAGAGAGAAAGAGCCCAGAGGTAGGCAGAGGGAGATGCAGGCTTCATGCAGGGAGCCCGATGTGGGACTTGATCCCGGGTCTCCAGGATCACGCCCTGGGCTGAAGGCGGCGCTAAACCACTAAGCCACCTGGGCTGCCCAGAACTGCCTTTTAATGAAACTATGGAAACAATTCTTTGTTAAACTCTTGAAAAATGTTGATATTCTATTCAATAGCCAGTAGGATGTATATATATTTATATAGTATCACTTCTATATCCTAGTCTTTATTATTTTCTTGGATAAAACAATACACAATAGTGTTTTTTTTATGAATTTCAATGATGAGTTTTCCATTTAGTATGAAAAATGAAAACTTGCAAAAGTCTTTAAAATGAAAGCTTTTGTGAAATTACATTATCTTATTTTAAGTTGGAGAAAAATATTTTGGGCAGAATGTAGTTAAAGCTTTGCCAAAATTCAAATGTTAGAAACACAGTTTGAAAGAGTTTGTAAAACATGTGTCATAATAGGTTTCTTCTATCCTTATGTTGGAAGGTTGAATTTCACTACCAAAATAATCCTATTGTGGAATAAAATATAGCAGGGTTTCCTCTACTTATATTAGTTACTCGTGGGCCAAAGTAGAGTGTCGATTATGGTTGCCAAGTTCCTATGTAGACAAATGAATCACAGGAACACAGTAGCTATTTTATTTGGGACCTTGCTGAGCTGCAAGATTTTTAATGAGTTAAAATAATATTTTGGGTTTTGAGTAGAAAGTGTGAACTATCAAAAACACAGACATTTGACTTTAAAGTTTAGGACAAAAACAACTCCACATGCAAAGTCATTTTGAGCAACAGACTTACTGAACTTGAAATGGAATCCCCTGAGCGATGGTCTCTCTGTTTCCTTTGGGCTATGTGTCAGGGAAGCCAGTCTGATGGTACTGAAGCTCTCGAGAAAAGATCCTGCTATTATTGGCATGTATGCCCTCAAATTTGCATGTAAGAAAAATTGTTTTAGCTTATGTCTGAAGAGCCATGAGAAGATGATTGTTTGCTTCTCTTCTAGTTGGGAAGATAATAATAATGATAATTATTGCTAAGCACCAAGAAGATAGAAAACACAGACTGTGCAAGATATGTAAGTGAATGAAATAAGTGAATTAGAAGACATATTTTTCTTCAAGTGGGCCAAGTGGTTTGGTTAGCATTAATCTATTTTTTTCAAATGTTTATTAGAATAAAGATGATCAATTAAACACAAAGAATGTTTTCGAACACCTACAAGACTCAGTATTGTTAAAGATTTTGAAGAGCACTGTGATCCTTTAAAGTTAACTGCACTGATTACTTTACAATCTGATATTTGTATAAATACATAGACATGCATGGCACCCTATAAAAATTTGGCATTGTCTTATTTTCCATTTTAAGTAAACATTGTTTTAAAATTCCATTTCAGGGATGCCTGGGTGGCCCAGTAGTTGAGCATCTGCCTGTGGCTCAGGGCGTGATCCTGAGGTACTGAGATCGAGTCCTGCTTCTGGCTCCTTGCAAGGAGCCTGCTTCTCCCTCTGCCTTTGTCTCTGCCTCTCCCTCTGTGTTTCTCATGAATAAATAACTAAAATCTTTTTAAAAAATCCATTTCAGATCTTTGTTTGCCTAAGGCCTCACTCTTTTCTGTGAATGCCTTCCCAGATGATCCAAAAATTATACTTAGTTACTATCTTTTATGTTTTTCTCCTCACGCTTTATACCTCCATTCAGGCATGCCTTTTGCTTGGGGACTATCATCAAGAAGAATTATGAGTGGAGTGTCCTAAACCAGAGCTGAATATTCACAGTTAGAAAGGCCATTCCCTGCAAGGAGGAGAAGAATTTCGGGGCAAAAGAAGGCAAATAGAGAAGAATAAAAGGAATATTTATCTTGCCGGAAGGATGAAACCACTAAATCCTATAAATCAATGGGGATGTCACTGCCAGGGTCCTGGTTTTTCCTGTATTGTAAATATGTGTTACTGGCTTGCATGCTAGGTTGAATCCCATCTGACTCTGTGACTATGAGTGCAAGGCCACGTATTTTTTTTTAAGATTTATTCATGAGAGACACAGAGAGAGGGGGGGACATAAGCAGAGTGAGAAGCAGGCTCCCCAGGGGGAGCCTGATGTGGGACTCCATCCCAGGACCTTGGAATCACACCCTGAGCTGAAGGCAGCCACACAGCTGAGCCATCCAAGCATCCCATAAGGCTGTGTCTTATTTATAGTTCTAATCTTAACACCACACAGTTAAGAGCTAGGGAAGGAGGGGACGGAAGACTATCAGGAAATCACATTTGAGCATTAATTTAATTAGATCATTTTCTCCTGTCCATACATTGGAAAGAACAGGAATTTTGATCAGTGCAGATGGTGGAGAGGGAGGGGCTAGGAGAGAAGCAGGGGTAATTTAGAGCAAGGGGCACATCTGTGCACCAAGGGCCTGAGCATTTGTTCTATAAGACACTTTGGGGACTGATGGGAAACTGAGAGGAAACATTATGGCATCTGAGGGAATGAAGGCAAAAGCCAAGAGATGAGGGCTGTTTTGCAACTTTACTTGGACTTGACCAATGTGTTATTTTTCTCTTCCCATATCATGTTCATATGCTTTCTCTAAGTGCTCTATGCTTATCTACCAACTGCTGGTGCCATAAGGCTAACACATCCATTTCTCAAGAAAAATGGAATTATGAGATGATAGAGAAAGAAACTCGCTTACTGCTGATTTTAAAAATTCCTTGAAATGCAAACCACAAAGGAAATACCTAATTGCTTCTCTAAGAGATGGTGGAAATTGGTAGGACAAGATACTCAGTTTCAGATTTTTGCTTTCATTCTCTGAAGGCATTTCTGTGTTTCTTGGCTGTGTGTGTATATGTGTGTGTGTGTGTGTGTGTGTGTGTGTGTGTGTGTGTTTCCAGAAACATGTAGCACAACTTCAGCCAGACCACATGTCTATGAGTCAATATTTCAGCCTGCATTTGTCTTAAACCGTGAAGCTCTGGGTGTAACCTAACAGAACCTGGCAGGTTGTCTGAATAGTTCTTTCACCACTTGACCCAAAATATAGTAAATCAGATGACATATTGTTCCAATTTTACATTAGTACTCATATTTTAATAAGGAAAGGAAGAGTGTGTTCTATCAAGATTTTTGAATACAAACAAAATCTAGTTTCAGATCCAACCTATTACAGAATTTAATATTGGAGTCACCAAATGCAGTTTGCTTTAAAAAAAAAAAACTTGATATGTACATATTTTGGCATTTGCTATGGACTAAATTGAGTCCCCACCCACCCCAACCTCAAATCCATGTGTTGGATCCCTGACCCCTGATGTGACGGTATTTGGAGAGGGGGCCTTTTGGAGAGAATTAGGTTTAGATGAGGCCACAAAGATGGGGCTCTTCATAGCCCAACAATGGGATCAGTACCCTTATGAGAAAATGAAGAGACACCAGAGCTCTCTCTCTTCCATGTGAGGACACAGACACAAAGTAGTCATTTGTACATCAGGAATAGTGTTCTAACCTGACCATCCAACACCTTGATCTTGGACTTCCCAGCCTCTAGAAGTTTGAGACATAAAAGTCTGTTGTTAAGCTTTCCAGCCTATGGTATTTTGTGACAGCGGCTCAAGAAAACTAGCCAGCATTTCACAAGTTTGAGATGTTCATTTAGCTACATTTAAAGTAAAACTTGATACTAGAAACTCAATTTTCTAGTATCTTTAGTAGTAGAAGTGGTGGCACTGCTGCTGGTGGTGGTAGTGGTAATATTAATAATAATGGTTGGAATTTAATGAGTTATTACTTCTCTCGTGCTAAAATCCCTGGGAGAAAATTAAGATGTGGATGAGATTTTTATCCTCTCTCTAATCTTAAATATCGGTGCTATATATAGTGAACACATAAACCATTCTCAGCTCTGCTATCTCTAAGGAAGATCAAAATATTTTGCCCACTTATTTTTATAAAGACATATCATATATTACAAAGGGAAAAAGCTCTGTATATTTCGGGTATTTAAAAAATACATCCATTTATGGAACTTCAATGAGGTTAGGTGACTAGTCCAGTTGCTCAGCTGGTTAGTGACATGACACCTTCCTCCCAGTCCAAGAAAAGCTCTTCTTGTCTCAGGGAAGACACCTAGCTCTAGTCTGTGATATTTTTCTCCAAGATCTTTTGCCTATGCTCTGAATTCATTAAGATTCCCCTAACTAGTGCCCAAAGAGGCCAAATAAAATAAAAGAAAACAAGATTTGGGGGGCTTCTTGCAAAAGCCAAAGGAGGCTTCTTTTTCCTGCATTCTCCTCACACCTCCCTTGAGACAAGAAGCACTGAACTATTCACTTACTGAAATAGGAAAATGAAAGGGAAAGAGAATACTGGTGAAAATGTTTTTTTCTGAACACAACTTTGCCAAACTAAAAAATAGTTTAAGGATAACTCATCTCTGAGTGTCCCTCTTTATTTGTTTCTTTCCTTCTGTACTTAGTATATATACGTCAACTTCTAAAATGAGGAAGCCATCATTCAATCTTGTCTCCACTTGGACCTGTAAGCCCTGACTCTGTTTTTTGTTACTAAAACATTGGGAATCATAACAGATTAGTATTGAGAGCTCATTAATAGTCAGGCCCTATTCTCAGGGCTGTATGGAGTTGCTATTTAAACCTGACAACAATCCTAGGAACTAGGATCTTTTAATATGCTCCTATGTAGACAAGGTAACTGAGGCTGAACTTGTCAAAGTTGTTACATGGGGAAGAGTGTCAGACTCTAAGTTGCAGGCTCTGCCTTTCCACATGTTTGTGTTTACTCCTCACTATACTTCCTCACCCTCTTGACTGGCCCTCATCTCCCCATCTCTAAACTACTGTTCTCAATCATTTACAAAGGTCTTTGGAATATATTAATGAAAATTTTCAATTTTATAAATTTAAAGTAATAAAAGTAAATAGAAGGAATAAATACCAAAAATGCCAATTATTTCCAAATTATATCCAAAGTTGTTTACAGCAGCACAATTCCATGTGAAATTTGGAAAGAATCTGTTGAATTATTGTCAGAGAAACTTGAAATATACATTAGTTGAAAGGCTCTGCACCTTTAATAATACTTATTTTAGAATGCCGATTACTCTAAACAGGAGTACTAGCCAATAAAACCATCACAAAGTAAAAACAAAAACTCGCAAAAATCTATCCATAGAGAGCAACACTGGAAAAATCTATCAAAAATATAACAGTGATTCTCTTTGATCAATAGAATTTTGCTTATATTTTTCTATATTTTCTAATTTTTAGTAGTTTCTGCTTTCTATAGTTAGTACATAGTAAAGAGAGGACAAAATATATCTGAAATGTAGTGGAAATTGTATTTATAAAGAGTTAACTTAATCGATTTCCGCATTTGTAAAATTAGTGGCAGGGTCTAAATATTAATAACTCCCACATATCATATTGTAACTTTCATTTCCTTTAGCTTCTTAAATCTTCCAAGTAATCATGAAAAAATGGAATTAGCTTATTCTTTGTGGATAAGAAAGTTGCATTTCTGAATACTTAAGAAAAAAAAAACTGTAGGTGGTGAGAACCAAGAACCAACACCATGTATTTCTAAGGAGGATTTTAAAAATCTCCTCCATCACAATTATTTCATATACTATGTTTGTATAATTCTGATTATTTATGACTCCTTTTCTTAATGTCATCCTTTTGAGATTGTCTCCAAACTCCTTCCAAGCTTTTTAGCTCTTGTTTAGTTGACTCCCATTTATGCTAGCACTCCCAGAATATTTATCATCCATGTCTCCAAAAACCTTTCCTGATGAGCCTTGTTGACTGTGTCTCTTTGCCATTTTTGATACACACAATGAAGATATTAAGACCTTATGTATTTGTACTGCTATACTTCATTAATGATAAAGACGATATCTTCTCTTGATTGTATTTTTCTCCTCTTTTTTCTTAAACACAAACATATGCACTTCACCAATTGCAATTCAATAGAAGGTTCAGCACATTGTAACTTGGATTTTGCAGAGTACATCAATTTGGGGACACAATTAGAATATACTGTTGTGGAAGTCTCTAGAAAGTGGTGTGGATTTCCTGCAAACTCTTGGTTCCCATAGGGCAAGTACCATTTGTTTCCTTTCCCGCTTCAAATAAGGCTATGAGGTGGCTCTTTGTCCTACAGATCCTAAGTGGACGTTAAGGTACTGATCTCCAGGAAAGGCACTACTACTCCCACCGACCTGGCATGGAACATGCTCATGGGGATATCTACCAGTCACTGTCACAGCCAGAGCTAGCCATGGTCAACCCCAAAGCCACTCCTCTCTCAGTGGTGAAAACTGTAAGACTGATTCTTCCAGTATTTTGTTCCTTTAGTCTTACACAGAGTCTCATTTTTATTAAAATAGTTTTGTTAGTGCAGTCCTTTATGAATTTTGGGGATTGTAACGAAGGAAAATCTGAGTGATTTTACACCAAACATCTCATCTACCCCCTGCAATGCTGCTCACCCTTTTCTAACTGACCTAATCTATCTGACTCCCACTCATATATATTACAGGAGCTGCCTTATTTCTTCATAATCATCCATTCAATTATTCAATACACTTATTGAAAATTCATTAGGGGCTAGGCGTTGACCTAGGTTTTGGTCACAGATCAATAATAAGACAAAGCTCCTTTCCCCTTGGAATTTATATTCTAAAGAAGAACACAGACATTAGACATGTAGGTACATATTAATTACAAAAGCTGTTGATATAAACAAAAATAAGTTAGAGCAAGGGACTAAATAGTGCTGTATACATGTGCACTATGTGTATGTCTGTGTGGGTGCACTTGAGTGCTATCTTAGATAGGTCATCAGGAAGGAAGCCCATGTGAAAGTGGCATTTGAACAAAAGCTGGGGAAAGGGGTTCACAATAAGGGAGAAGGAACTATAAATGCCACCAGAGAAGAAGACCTGAAATTCAGGGTGGACAAATCTTAGACACAAATTGAGTCTCCTGTGCTACATTGTTTACTGTTTTATAAGGAAATGGAGTAGGCTTTCTCAAGAAAATGCTTATAAGAGCAAATTTTAACATCTAAGCATTAGAGTATATGTCTAAACAATAATTTCCTTCAGAAAGTAAGCCTCAGGGACATGGCTTTTGTCACCTGAAACTATCAAAGTGGGTTGTAGTAAGATTTAAATGAGGCAGTGGGCATAAAACAAACCAACCAAAAAGCTATATGTTGTGAGACAAATCTTAGGGATTATTATACAAAGCAGTATGCTGTATTTTGAAGTATGTTATTAATAATTATACAGTGTCTATTGGTTTGTATAATTCTGCTTATCTGGTCACTAGATTTTGAGAACTCAACATTCTATATGGTTCCTTATAGAACCAGCTATATGTTTACTTGTGTGGATGAGGTGCAGATTTACATCAGTATAATAAGATCTTTTGGGGTCCCTAAAACCCAAAATACTATGTATGCATAGAGGTTGCAAGTGAGCCTGGCTCTCTTGTAGCTTACAAACTGATTTTGGAGGAAAGGAGATTCATTTTACCCCCGAAACTAAGAGCAAAGGAAAATAAACAGTATCTCTCTTTATACACTAGTGATGTCCAACTAAGTAAGTTGTAGCTACTGATTGATGAAGAATGAGAGGTACATGTACTATATAACATGGAGGGCAGGAGAATCTGACTGCACAGAAGCAAATGTGGTCAGGATGCTCTATCATGAGAAATGATAAGTGAAATTAGGAGTAGCAGAGAATTCTAAGGATTAGAAGTGATAAATAGGGCAGAATTATGAACTTCAAGTCTTTGGTTTAATGTACAGAGAGATAGATAAAAGATATGCATATTTTTAGGAGAAACTATAATGAAGGAGGAATAAAAATAGTTTTTTAAAAAATATTTATTTATTCATGAGAGACACAGAAAGAGAGGCAGAGGGAGAAGCTGGCTCCATGCAGGGAGCTTGATGCAGGATTCGATCCCAGGATCCTGGGATCACACCCTGAGCCAAAGGCAGACACTTTAAGCACTGAGCCACTCAGGCATCCCTAAAAGTTTTAAGATACAAGTTTCTTTGAGTTGCTTAGTTGGCATTTCTTGCTACCTAAGTAAAGAAGCAAGTCAGTTCCACCCATTCCCTATTTTATAAATGATCAGAGTGGGGCCCTGACAGATTAAATGCCCTGCACCCTGACAGGCAGTTAGTGACTTACAAGGCAGGACTAACCCAGGTTACACTGCTCATGGTCATAGCTTTCTCCTACTGTTCTGGGTGGCCTTTGAATTGCAAAATCACAAGGCAACTTTGCACAGTGACCTAGAGCCATAAGCCAATGGCAACTTTTGGAGAAGGGATATTGCATATCTATATAACATGCTGAAATAAATCACATATTTAGAGCATCATCATTCTTCTTATCAATCCTTTGTAACTATGAAGTACTAGACCATCTGCATGTCAAAAATGGTTTCCACACACGTAAGTAATAATCAGTCCCAAAGTTACAATATTTTTGGAAAACACATCATTTTGGGTATTATCAGATAAGGGAATTTAAATAATTAGCATCTTTATTATAAAGTCCTCAATATCCTTTGACAGAATCTATAAAAATTGGGAGTGATGCAGTTAATAAGGTAGTATATTTCTGAGTCTTCAAGCACATTAAATCCTTAGGCAAAAATCATAATGGAAAATACATACACAAACTCAAGCTAGAAGGTCTCACTTGTTTTTAGATCAAGAGAACAAAATCAAGGAAGATAAACACTCTCTTTCCATTAACACATCACTTTGTGTACCTGTGTTCTGGTTCTGTCATTATACCTTCCAGAGTAAACTGTGATCACATGGTACATTCAGCGTCAGGCAGGCTTAATCACAGTGCTGTAAAATAGTATGAACAGCACTGCTGAATCACACCAATTTTTCTCCTGTCCTCCTCCAGAGCATAATGCAACACTGAACATGTCTGAAATGCAAGCTGAGGATCCCACTCAGTTCCTCAATCAAAAATAGTAGAAGTTGTTAATGCTGCAAAACAATCTCAAGTCTTGAGTCAAGTTTTAGTGAAAAAGTGCACCCAGGGTATGAGACTGAGACACATTAGGCAGAGGATCCGTGCGGGGTGAGGGCTTGTACTGATGACAACAGCGGCAAGAAGAGTACTAACCATAATGGTAGTAATAGCTAACTCTTGAAAGTTGAGTGTGTTCCGTGCTTTGGGCTCGGTGCATTACATTAATTAGCTCATTTAAATTTCATAAAGACTCCATGAAGTAAAATTTAAAATAGTTAATATTACTTTAAGTATAATTTGAATGATTATTTAATAATTATTATGAAATAACTGATATTGAGTACTTACTCTGTGCCTAAGGCTTTATGGGATTATGTCATGTAATCCTCATAAATCTTCCAACCTTCCCTGGGAAGAATTTTTTTTTCTTGATTGACATATAACATTATATTAGTTTCAGGTTCGCAATATAATGATTTGAAATTTGTATTGTGAAATGACCGACCAATTAAGCCTTGTTAACATCTGTCACTACAGAGTTACAAATTTTTTTTTTTCTTGTGATGAGACCTTTCAGCATCTACTCACTTAGCAACCTTCGAATATGCAGTACAGTATTATAAACCACAGTGTGAAATGCTGGCAAGTGGGAGCAGAGATATTGCTCCTGAGCCTTGGGACTGCTTTCTCCCTCCAGGTGAGGAAGGGGATTTGCTGAGATGGCTTAAGAGCCTGGAGGACCCAAGGTTTATAAACATTTCTGTAAGTAGGAAGACATCTATCTTGGGTAGGCACTGCTGGAATGGTGAGATAAACACCGAGCATAGGACAGAAGCATATCAAGAATCAGGATTTCCAGATCTGGTAAGACCCTACTCTTTGCAGCTGGTGTCAGGAACAGTGCTGTGTCCTTGTTAGGAAATCTGAAGGCACCTATGATACTAAAGTCAGTGTGGCTGCTTTTACTGCTGTGTGGCATTTTTGCTTTAGAAGTGTGTCCCTGGCCAGTTAAGTGAGGCACTCACTCCAGGGGTGTGTATGTGGGGTGTATCAGTGGGTGTGACTATCTGCTGTCTTCAATCAGTACTCCTCCCCAAACACTGCAGCAGGTGAGATGAATATCCCATTTTACAGATGGAGAGCCAGAGACTTAGTGTCACTCTACAGTTTACCTAACATTATTCAGGTAGTAAGTAGTAGAGACAGGTTTCAACCTCAGGCTGGCTGACTCCAGTGTTTAGTTTTTTTTTTTTTTTTTTTTTTAATTTTTATTTATTTATGATAGTCACAGAGAGAGAGAGAGAGAGAGAGGCAGAGACACAGGCAGAGGGAGAAGCAGGCTCCATGCACCGGGAGCCCGACATGGGATTCGATCCTCGGTCTCCAGGATCGCGCCCTGGGCCAAAGGCAGGCGCCAAACCGCTGGGCCACCCAGGGATCCCGACTCCAGTGTTTAGAAAGTACATACTGCTTAAAAGTACATACTTCCCTCTGTGGCCCAGCTACACAGATCACAATATACTTTTTTTTTTTTTTTGTCTTCAAAAGATAATTTCATCTCATAAAATCTTTCCTGTTTTTACATTTGCTTCTCAGACTTAAAATATAAGGCCGATTAAACACTGCCCTTGTGCTTTGTACTTAGTCACTTATATTTGTTTCATTCTTCATATAGGTCTTTATCTTTAAAATATCATTTTTTTGAATAATTTCACATCTTACTATCATATTTGGTCAGAGTCATCATTTATATTGATTATTGGTAACATTTAGTTCTGCTTTTGTTCAATACATCTCTTAATTGTATTTTGGTGAAAACTCAGATGAGATCAGCAAGCTGAGTGCTACTTTTAAGAGGAGCAGGTTCAATGACCTCCCTCCAATCTGCCCCTTTAAGGTGGGAGCCTTCTTCCCCTAGCCAGTGACTGATGCAGAGCGCCAAGGAAATGCCTTTCAGTTTAACTATCACAACCTCTGCAGGTCAGCCGGTGATAGATTTTATTCTTTGTTTCTGTTCCTGGAGATGAGGTATTCTTGAAGAGTGGCAGGGTGGATGTGGGGGTGTATTTTAAAATTTAAATATTGAAAGACTCCACAGAGTAAATGATTTCTAAGTATTGGGGAGGGATGGAGTGATAAAGTGCTGATTTAGAAATTATTTTTATTTTCTTGACAAAAGCTATGATAAACTTTCAAATCTTTTCCAATGCAGCAGTAAGGAGAAGAAAGATATTTTTATAACACTAGCCACTAGCACATTTTTAAAACTCTGTGGGAGACACACTTTACATATCCATGGCCTCAGGTAAGCATTTCACTACTATCTCAGTAAAGGATTGCTACAATTAAAAATAGGTTTACACTTAAACTTTTCATCCATACATTCTACTCCAACAGTAAAATTTCAATTCTTGTAAGCAAACAGCTTTTGTGGTCTTTATGAAATCCCAAGTTTAATGAAGCTCTCTAGATATGATTAAAGCGAGGTGATTGTACTTTGTTACTAAACAGAAAATCCCACTCAACATTCCAATTCTTGAACTAAATAAACCAGATAAGCACCATCCTTCACAAAGTGGGTGTCTTGGACAAATCATAGGCTTTGGACATGTCACATGTTTCCTCTGCAAGTATTGATCAAAAAGCATGCATTCAAGTCAATCAATTCCTCTTATCCCCAAATGCTTGTAGGCTTGAAGTATTATACTAATTATCCTGGAGGCTAGCAATGAGGCTAAGACAAGATAAGAAACCTGAACTAGTTAACCAATGAAGCCTTGGAGATGCCAATCACTCATCTGGGGATTTGTTCAAATAGCAATCTAAAGACAAGTTTTGAATGTCAGGAGAGACACTGATCACAGATGAAAACCAGGACAGGAGTTCAGATAGTCCTCTCAGGATTAGCAAATCCATGCTATTGATTTTTATATAATAAATGCAGGATATTAACTGTTTAGAACATCACAATTCTCTAACCTATATTCCATGTCACACTGTGCTATCAAGTGAACAATTTAATAGGCTAATTCTTTATTGTTATTATTAGCTTTGTTGAAGTATGATTTGCATAGTATTAAAGTCACCAATTTCAAGTGTATAATTAATGAGTGTTAATAAATATTTAAATTCCTATAATAATCACCAAAAACATGCTATAGAATGTCTCATTCACACCAGAAAGTTCCCTTAGTAAATAGTAATTCTTTTCTCTCAATCTTTGGCTCTGGCAGTTATTGGTCTTCTTTCTGTCAGAAAGAATTTTACTTTTTCTGGAATTTCATATAAATGAAATCATACATTATATTTTCTTTTGGATCTGATTTCTCTCATTCAGGATAATGTTTTGACATCTAGATCATTGTACATGGCAGTAGTTCAACCTTTTTTATTTCCGAGTATCACATTATATAGATATACCACAATTTATTTACAAGTTGATAGACATTTGGATTGTTTCCAGTTTTTAGTTATAACAAAGCTAATACAAACATTATACACAAGTCTTTGTGTAAAAATATATTTTCCTTCTGTTACATAAGTAACAATAGCATCCCTGGATCATATATTAAGTGTGTGTTTAATTATTTTTAAAAACGGTAAAACTATTCTTCAATGTGGCTGAACTATTTTGCTTATACAACAATCACTTAGAGAGCCAGTTGCTCTATATTTGGAAAGCACTTAGTATGGCCAGATTTATAAATTTGAGTCATTCTAATTGATGTGTAGTGGTAGCTAGTTTTGATTTTAATTTTCATATTTCTAAATTTTCATATTTCTAAATTTTCATGTACTTATCTGACATGGATATTCTTTGGTAAAGTGTATATAGTATATTCAAATATTATACATTCAAATCTTTTGCCCATTTTTTACTTGGGTGTTGTTTTTTTTTTTATTACTGAGTATAACTCTCTAATATATTATGAATATAAATCCTCTATTGGCATATATTTCATAGCATTTTCTCCCAGCCTGTGTCTTTCCTTTTATTTCTTGGGTATCTTTTGATGGGCAAATGTTTTTAATTATGATGAAGTTCTTTTTTTTCTTTCTTTTTTGGTTTGAGATTTTTCCATCTTATATAATAAATATTTATTTAAGATCACTAACATTTTTTCATGTGTTTCCTTTTTAGAAGTTTTATAGCTTTAACTCTTATATTTAAATCTATAATCTATCTAGAGGTAATTATTGTGTATTGTGTGAGGGCCAAGATCAATCTCTCTCTCTATATCTATCTATTTACCCTATCTATCTATATCACATATAGATATACAGGGTTTTTTTTAGTAATAAAGGATTGTTGAAAAGACTACTGAATTGATTTTGTACTTTTGTTAACATTAAGTGGACCATATATGTGTGGGTCTCTTTCTGCACTTTGTATTTTGGTCCATTGGTCTATTATCCTACCTTTCTCAACAATCCATACTGCCCTTACTATAGTAACTTTATAATGTCTTTTTTCCCAAAAAAACTTGTTTTGACTATTCTAGGTCCTTTGAATTTTCATATAAATTTTAGAAGCAGTCTATTAATTTCTTGAAAACAAAGTCTTCTGTAATTTTGATTTGTACATTAATTTGAGGAAAATATACCTCTATAACATTTGATTTCTCAATCAATAAACTTGGGATGTCTTTAGACTTATTTAGGTCTTTTTAAACATTCAGCAATGTTTTATAGCTTTCAGGTTATAAGGCGTGCATTTTTTGGTTAAATTTATTCATAAGTATTTATATTCTTGATGCTGTTCTTTATAGTTCCATTGATTGTTGCTAATATATAAAACACAACTGATTTTTGTATATTAATATAATTTGATACATGATTATATCAATTACTAATTCTAATAGCTTTTTGAGTATTGTTAAGAATTTTCTATTAATACAGCTTTACTCAACATATGTCAAATATTTCTACATTTATCATAATTCTAAATGGTTTTTCTTCTTTTTGCTCTTAATATAAATTACATGGATCAATTTTCTAATCATAAACTAAATTTAGGGATCCCTGGGTGGCTCAGCAGTTTAGCACCTGCCTTTGGCCCAGGGCGTGATCCTGGAGACCTGGGATCAAGTCCCACATCGGACTCCCTGCATAGAGCCTGCTTCTCCCTCTGCCTGCCTGTGTCTCTGCCTCTCTCTCTCTCTGTCTCTCATGAATAAATAAAACCTTAAAAAAAAAACTAGATTTACATGTGGATAAATTCTACTTGGCAATGATGTTTTAAATTAAAGAAGCAGCAACTAATATTGCTTGTTCTAATAATTGCATATGACTAGTTTTTAATGAAAACTTATTTTTAAATATACGTAATTGAAAAAATAAATGAAAATCAGGAAAATATTTTTGAAAGGTTGGACTTAGAGAAAATATAACTTTGTATTCTTTCCTGAAGTAATACCTTGTAGAATTGTGATATTTTGTTTTGTAAACTTACTTAACTTCAGAAATAGATAATTTAGATCAAACAGCTAATGCAGTAATCAATATCATCAATAGATAATTTTAGGGTGGCAAATACAATTATTTTGTTATTTTATATCATTTGCTGCTCATGTATAGTAGATACATAAATTGTAAATATGCACACAAATTAGTCAATTTTGCTCTTGTCTATCATCGTCTCTATGACTCTCTTTTATACAGATGAACACACACACACACACACACACACACACACACATGCAAATAGGAAGTGCCTTAATACATTGGGCATTTAACTGACAAACCCAAAAATCTGCAACTCAGTAATACTATTAAGGTCTTGGAGTAGCCAGATTGAAAAACTTTTATCAGTAATTTTCCTTACGTATTTCCTCATGGTCTTAATAATTGATACATGGTAGGGTCTCCTGGTGGCTCAATTGGTTTCAGTTCAGTTCATGATCTCAGGGTACTGAGATAGAGCCCTGGGTTGGGCTAAGCACTCAGTGAGGAGTCTGTTTGGAATTCTCTCTCTCTCTCTCTCTCTCTCTCTCTGCTCCTCACCCCACTCATGCATGCTCTCTTTCTCTCTCTCTCTCTCAATAAATAAAATCTCCTTTAAAAGTCTAAAAAAATAATTGGTATATGGTATATATAATTGCTTGGACCAAGTTTGATTTTGTGGCTTATCTCTACAAAGTAGATTAAACACAGTACTTTCGTATGAGAAAATGAAACTTGCATTAGGTGCAGAGGTGGGAGGATCTGAGAGCCAACAGCATAAAGGGAGAGATTACAGAAAGCAGACAAAATAACTGAAAAGTGTAGCAGCTGGGGCTGCTCAGTGATTGCATACTATTGTGCATGATTCATACCCCTGAGAATAATCACTGAATTTTAGCACAGTCTAATAGCCTATGTTCAAGATGATGAAATGGAGTCATTAAGAATAAGTTAAGTTTAATCAGTCTATTCTGTTTAACAAGGCATGGAATTGTACAATCCATTTTAAAAAGCTGTCCATTAAAAGAGTTAAAAATATTTTGGCACTTTTTGGAGTAAGCTTTATTTCTTTTGGGAGATTGACTTGGACAATATGCTTCACCGTCTCTTTGTTCAGTAATGCTGCCTAAACAAGGAATGTGATGTATCCACAAGCAGAGAAGTCACACATAAGGGCCACATGGTCAGTACAGTGCCGACTTCAGGGGATGTTATTCACATAGATTTACAGTTGAACAGCACTCCCCCTGGAATCGTGCGGGACTGCGGTCCTGTCCTCATGGGCTAGGATTTAAAGTCTCTATTCTGTTCACTATTGTATCTCCAGTACTAGGACAACCTGTGACACATAGTAGGCACTTAATAACATTTTCTTATTGATCATGAATGTAAGCATATGTAACTACATTGAATTTGCCAATGTAGTTACATATACTTGTTTAGAAACAAAATATTTGAGCTAAGATTTCATTAAGTGCCCATTTATAAGATGATAAAAATTTTCCAGATATCCTGTTTAAATCAGAACAGAAACTTTGACTAAAAGGTAATAGGCATGTACCTATAAAGGAAAGAACTAGGAAAGCTTCAACTTTATGAATGCCATGGAGGAAAGCTTAGAGTTTTTTTCTAAGTTGCCTTTGCTTGCCAGTTCTTTCTTTCCTGGCCAAAAGTGAGGCCCAGAGTGGCTTCCTGCCTCCTCAGGATTCGATCACAGGACTTGGCATGGACAAGGTTTATCCTTCTCATTCTCTTCTCTTAAAACCTCAGTCGGCTTTGTGGTAGTGTTGGACTCTATCTATTTAATACACTTTGTCAGTTCTAGTTTCATACCATATATAGAGAGCATTTAGCCAGATGATGATACTAATGATGACAAGACACTGAATTTGGAATCTGCAGATTAAAATTCTACATCTGGCTGAACCATTTATGCTAAGATAAATGATATCACATTTGAAAAAAAAAAAGACTATTTGCCTGGTATCTTTTGTCTATGAGGTTAAAAGTACTTTAGAATTATTATGCTATCTTGGATAGTAAATAAGTAATTTAGAATCCAGTGTTTCCATACTTTATGATGAATAAAATGCTACAAACCCTGTTAAACATATTAAAAATTAACCATTTTCACAACTTTATTAATTTTTATAAAAGACACATTGGGATACCAGCCAAGCACAATACTTCATACACAGTCATTAGATGTGTGCATTGGCTTCGAAGATATGTTGAAGAGAATAGGGGAAGGGATTAAGAAAACAATTTTTTATGGTATCTTGGAATTCTTATCTTCTATAAAGTCAAAAATAGTTTTGAAAATCCTATAAAGGATGTGCTATTTATAGGCCCATGGTCAGCTTGTCAGATGTAATGGTTTTCTCATATTGGTCATTAATCTTTGTTTCAGCAATAATTGCAGACCACCATAAATTCTAAATACCCATGGAATTTCATGGTCTGAAATTATTCTGCAATTTAATGCTCTAACATTAAAAATAGACCAAGAATTCAAGAATTTGTTTTCTTTTAATCAGTTGCAATGTAAAATGTTTATGAATCTCAATCTTGAAAAACTATTTTAATATGATGAAGTATTTTGGAACACTTTAAAAAGCCATAACAGGATTGAATTACATCCTTTATATTGGAATCAACAGAGGAACTTTTTAAAAAGCCATATTTAGCTGCAAAGTTTTACCAGATTATGCTTAAGGTGCAACTTGAAATCACCTTCCAGATGTCTCATTTATAGATTATGACTGGTTCATCCATGAATCACCAGCGTGTCATTCTGCTTCCGCATTGAAGTTTCACGCAAACCAAGGAAATACCAAAGCCCTCTGTTCTCTTGGGTCTTTTATTGTAGGATCCACTCAGTCTGTACTGCCTTTTGATAATGAAAGCCAGCATTAGAAGATAGACCATGCTTCCAATGGAATCGACATCTTAGTAATTGGCCCTAATCACTTTGGAATATTATATCCTGGGTTTAGGCTTCTTTCCATCTTCCATATTTTATTCATCAATCATGGTTTCTGTCATAACTTGGCAAGAGTCTCTGGAATGCTGTATATTGTTAAAACAACCCTCCATTTCCTGAAATAGACACTCTATGTATCCTAGAGTGAAAAAGTCTTGGGAGAAGGTCTTTCTTCTTGAATTAAATTCTATAGAAAAAAACATACTCTTAGCTTAATAATAATCGTATGTTAAATGCCTATGACATGTAATTTCTTAAAAGCCTTTGATGAATCAAGTGCTTTTATTGCATATGACTATTTCACTTAAATAATGAGAGAAATTTTACATTATCTGACAGAAATTTGATGATATAATGACAGAAGTATTACCTTTTATCAAAAGCAGTTTAGTTGGGAAATAATAGTATTTTTAATTCAGAACCCATGAAAAACAACTGAACAGATTTTTTATAACCTTCTGGAGATTCTTAACCATTATTATTGATCAATATTGATCTTCCCATGGCTTTACAAATAGAACTCAAAACCCTCAGAACTATATGAAATTGTCCTCATATAGCCCTGAGTGAGAGGAGCTCTCTTGCCATGGACTGAAAATTTAAAGGGCTACTCATATCACAAGTCACATTTATTAAATTTAACAAAGAAAAAAATGGGAACTTCCATCAGTGATATAGTATAACCTGTAATTGTAAATATCACTCTCTTGACTAATAGTCTTCAGGCACCAAGGAAATATTTCTTTCCATCTGTTATCTCTATCCTCCAGAAAAAGGTGGTTATATCCTATTGCTCTCAATGTCACAAAAGTTTATGGGTTTTGTCTCTGCTGGTAGCAGAGACAGATGTAGCTCATGAATTAAGAAGGCATATTTGTTGAGGTTGGGAAATATAACATAGTTTAGGTATTTATTAGCTTGACTTAAAATTTTTAAATGTTTAGCCTCTACTTGTATCCTTGCCTCAATTCTCACCTTCATATATCTTACTCTAGCTAACCTCTGCTCCCAGAGCCTACCTCGATAGACATTTTACCCATTTGAAATACTTGCCATTTCCCAAAACATCCTTATATCTCTTTCATTTCTCACTGGTTGCTTCCTTTCTTGGAATATCTCTCCTATGTCTTGTAAATGAAACTTTGTCATACTCAAGATTCTATTCAATTGTTAATACTTCCTTAAAATTTTCTCAAGCACCCCACACTTCAATATAGATTGATTAAAAAACACTTAAAATATGAAATGCTAATATGAGGTCCCCAAACATGGAATGCTAAAAATTAAGTGCTAATATATATATTGACATAGTAACTAGGACATAGAGTTCAAAATGTTTGCTGTTGTTATTAGTTCATATTAAGCTTAACTATCCCCTCCCTAAATACCGTCCCCCTATCACACATTAGATTAGCTATCACTATTATATGTTTCCAGAGCATTCTGTACTCCCATATTGGCCATTTTTAACACTCACCCAACTTGACTAATATTTGTCTTTCTGGGACTATCTTATTCATTCTTGTAAGCCAAACATCCAGTATTAAACTGGGAAAATAAAAGGTGAGATTTGGAGAGATATATAAAGGCCTGGAATACAAAAGTAAGTGTGAAGATGATGGAGCACATTAAGAATTTTTAAGAGGAAATGTAAAAAGATATAAGGAATATAAAATAAATATTTAGAAAAGTAAAAGAAAGGATATTTGAGACATTTACTTAGATGTCCCAAAGGATTATTCATCTGAAAATGGTAGATAATTATTAAATTAATGAGTTAAACTCCATCCCTTTACTCCAGTTCCATTAGAGATATTCAACTGCCTTATATCTACTGCTAAGACATTTTTCTTCAAAGTTAATGTGCTTTGTTTAGAAATGAGAAAGAAGATCTCATTTAAATCTGAGGTAATTCTTTTTTAGTGTAATCACCTAGCATATCATTGATGCTTAAATGATGTCAAATATTTGCCTTAAGCACAATAATAGAATTATAAAAATATGCATAAATATTACCACTTCTGGAAAAATAAGTTTGATATATAAAAATTATAGTAGAAGTATAGGAAACCATACTCACTCTTGTCAGCTTTTATATGGATTTAGTAATACTATAACTTTAGATAATACGTATCTTAAAAGGATTCCACTTCTAAATAGCATAGAAATATGATATATTTCTTTTATTAATTAATTTTTTTGAAATATGGTATATTTCTATGATAATATATTGGTAAACAACAAGACAGGTAGTAACCAACACAATCTAGCTTATTTGGGTTGATATTATTGTTGATTAATTTTTTAGGTTAGTTATAGGGAGCATCTTCCAAGTTTTTGACAGAAGAATATCTGTTTTCAGGAAATATTATTTTGTGCTCCGGAAAAATATTGGAATGTATTGAGTGACACTTGTAATTATTAAATTTCAGTAAAAGAACTCTTTGTTCTTTTATACCTTATTATTCCAATAATAAAATATAAGAAGTCTATTTTATTTTTTGAACTTTTCCCCTTCCTTTAAATTTAGTTGTAATTGAATAACTATATTAAAAATTAAGAAATAAGTCTCCACTTATTTAAAAAAAAGACTGATTTTCTTACTCTAGGGCTGGTAAAAATTAGCAGTAAAAACTCAGCAAGGAAATAAACATCTTAAGTAGAAATTAAGTCAAATCTTCTAAAGTGTGTTATGTTCAATAATCAGTCTTAGTGGGATTTGAAGTCTGTGAGTATAAGGAGAAAACACTGAAGGTCAGGTAACAAAATTGTATTATAGGAAAGTTAATACCTTTTTCAAAAGTCTTTTCTTTAGGAGCTCATTATCCTGCACAAAATTACAAACTGTATTAGAAAGTACTTCCATCTGAGTTGAAAATTCTTTAAAACATACCACGAAGAACTAAGTAAGGTAAGCACATTTAACTGTTTTAACCCTATAATTACATTTCCACTATCTGTGCTTCCACACACCCATGAAGTAATCCAGTGAAATCATGCAGAATCATTACTGTGTAGCTAACACACTTGGTTCATGTATGTGATACAATTAGTCTAAAAAGGTTGATACTTTAAACATCAGAGGAATTAAATTTTTAAACCATGTTAAAGGATGTGGTAGAGAAACATCTGGAAAAGAACAGGTTGATTGAAATAGGCCTGCGTGGTTTCAGGAATGGAAGGTCATATTAAACTAATCTCCAAAAGAACTCTGAGAGTATTACTGCCAAAATAGACAAAGGCAATTCAGGGATGTAATATATTCACATTTTCAAGGATCACAGGAAAGTACTGGAGCTTAAAGTCAGTCTAGCAGTACATTATACTTAATTTTTTTCTTTCCATTGTTTTCAAAGAGGGCCATCTAGCATCTTTTTAAAATACATATGGATAGGCAGAAACAGCTATATCCATGGAGGAAATATTTGTGCCTTCTAGTGCCAGGCAGGTACTGAGATTAGAGAAACAAGTGATGTATCTTCATCCCTGAGACTCCAGAATCTAATCTGAGAGCCAGACAGCTACCCTGACCATACGATAGAGAAACAGTAACCCAGACTAAGGTTTTGCATGATCTGCTTGAAATGTTTAAGGGAAATTTGAATTTTAATATTAAATTTGAGGATAATCTTCATGGCTGTCCCACTGTGAAGAAATAAATATATGGAGGCATATGGTTTTCTGCAGAAGTACTTTGTAGAAAGAGAAAATAAATGAAATAATAGAATCTTAAAGCAAAATATTATGTACATTCCTTTAGTTATTTCTAGAGCAGCTTCGGCTATCTTAAAATTAGCTTAAACTCTATAGAGTAGATAAGCCATTTAATCAGATTGGTGTCTACAGTTATGACTTGAATCTAGCTGCATGTGTCATGTCTAATCATGGAGCCATAGAGCCATAAAGAAGAGTACAATCTTGCCATTTGCAACAACATGGATGGATCTAAAGGATATAACACTAAGTGAAATAAGTCACTCAGAGAAAGACAAATACCATATGATTTTACTTATATGTGGAATTTAAGAAGCGAAACAAATGAGCAAAGAATTAAGAGGCAAACAAAAAAAACCCCAGACTCTTAAATATAGAGAACAAATTGGTGGTTGCCAGAGGGGAGGTTGGGGGCAAGGGGCAGGTGAGGTAGGTAAAGTGAATTAAGAGTTCACTTATCATTATGAGCACTAAGGAATGTATAGAATTGTTGACTCATTATATGAACACCTGAGACTAATATAATAACACTGTATTTCAATTACACTTGAATAAAAAAATATTTTTTGAAAAAAAAATCAACTATACAGTTAGAAAAAGAATCACAGAAAACTCTGGTTCAGAGATCCTTGAAGTCTGTTCTTTAATGCAAAAAAAAAAAAAAAAAAAAAAACCACATTTTTATGGTCAAATAGTCTAGAAATCAATAGATTAAATGAAGATAAACAAGTTTTTCTCCTGCAGGAATTCTCAGTGGATTTATTCTACCAATGTGCATTGTGTTTTCTGCAAAAACGGCGCAGTTCATAGTACTGCCCAAAATTCTTTGATTAAGAATACTTCATGGGGAATTTTAATTTGAAAACTCTTTGGAAAATATTGTGTTAGCCCTACTCATTTACTTTGCATAGATAGAATTAAGATTCAGTGAGTTAAGTGAGTCACACAGTCAGTTATAGTAAGCTAAGACTAAGAACTGAGTTTTAAAGATTATTTATTTGAGAGAGAGAGAGAGAGAGACCATGAGTGGGAGAGGAAGAGGGAGGCTCTCAAGCAGGCTCTGAACGCAGAGCCCAAAACAGGATGTGACTTCATGACCCTGAGATCAGGACCTGAACAGAAACCAAGATTTGGACATTTAAATGACTGCTCCACCCAGGCACCTCAGAACTGAGCTCTTAGTTTTTCAATTTAGCACTCATTCCTCCAAACAATGGTCTTCAATTCGCACACAATCTCTGGAAGCACAGAAAGATTTTCTAAACATATGTAGGCACAGAGAGTTTTAAGGAAATCTAGGTTTCATATTTCTTTCTTAAAGTTGATTTGTCTACAAATAAGTCTGGGGGTTGGTCATGGGGGCAGGGCTACTCCCTCCTTTCCTACATCCCCTTCTGCAATGAGGGATACAATGGTATATTGGAGGAAAGATTTCCATTTAGGGAAAAGCAGTATGTTGTTAGGGAATTTAGTTGGCTGTCATTGGCTATGCCAAGAGTTAGGAATAAGAACAGCAAACTAAAATCTTGTTATTTCAGCTCACGATATCAATCTCATTAATGCAAATAG
This sequence comes from Canis aureus, assembly GCF_053574225.1. Taxonomy (NCBI): domain Eukaryota; kingdom Metazoa; phylum Chordata; class Mammalia; order Carnivora; family Canidae; genus Canis; species Canis aureus. The sequence goes on along the minus strand of NC_135625.1, from coordinate 29,792,633 downwards.
CTATCAGTACTCACAGAACTTTAACATAGTAAGTTTTCATAGCAGTAGCTACTAATGTGCCACTGATTTTTAATGATCAATGAAGTAACCTTTATAAATCATTATATTGCAAATCAATATACAAATGCAAAGCTGCATAATAGCAGCTTTTATATATGTGTACAACACCTTTCTTTCTGTTATTTTGATGAAATATCTGTGCATCTTTCTAAGGCTGACCTTTCCATGCATGTATTAAATCCCTTCCTTTCTCACCTGCTGTAGGTAGAACATCATTTTTGCCTTTCTTTTCCTGTTTCCTGCAACTGCATATTTTCCCATTTGATTGGATTTCTCACCAGCATGCTTGCGTACTATTTCTCTTTCATATTAAAAGCAATCCTTTCTTGAGTCCACTTGTACCTCCAATTATTTCTCAACTTTTTTGTTTCCCTTTATAGCAAAGCATTTCTTTTTTTTAATAAAGATTTTTATTTATTCTCAGCCTTTATCTTACTTAAGGACATTTGATATGGTTGACAACTTCCTTCTGTTTGAAGTACTTTCTTTACAGGACTTCCAGAACACTACCTTCTCCTGGTTTTCTTTGTATCTCCCTTGCTGCTCCTCTCGGTGTTCTTTGCTGGATCTTCCTCACATCCCTATTCTTGATATTAGAGTACACAGAACTTATTTATCGTCTCATCTATAAACACTCTTCTTATGATCTCATCTAGCCTCTTTAAACACTATCTATACACACATGACTTTCAAACTTCTATATTACCATCCGGCTTCTTCTCAGTTTCCAGCCTTATATACTGGATTAGCTGCTCGACGTCTCCACTTAGGTATCTGAAAGGCATCTCAAACATTGCTCTTCCAGTCTTCCCTTCCAAATGGTTGTCTTTTAGTCTTTTCTATTTGCATTACTGATAACTCAATCCTTCCAGTTTCTCATTCTTTTTTTTTTTTTAATATTTTATTTATTCGAGAGAGAGAAAGAGAGACAGAGAGGCAGAGACACAAGCAGAGGGAGAAGCAGGCTCCATGCAGGGAGCCCAACGCGGGACTCGATCCTGGGGCTCCAGGATCAGGCCCTGGGCTAAAGGCGGCACCAAACTGCTGAGCCACCGGGGCTGCCCCCAGTTTCTCATTCTTGACTCATCTATTCCTCATATCCCATGCCCAATGCCATTGAGAAATCTTTTAAGTTCAAATTTCAAAATGTCTCCAAACTAGAACTATTTCTTACCACTCTCACTGCTACCATTCTGGTTCGATATACATAATCTCTTGCTTGGACTTATGCTTCTATCTTTGTACTCCACACCATAACATTTCCCCATTCCTCATCTAAAATCTATCACAGCAGCCAGGGATATCTTGTTAAAATGTCTGCTCAAAATATTCTAATGGCTATTTATCTTACAGAAAATATCAAAGAGTTTACAATAGCTGAGAAGGCCCTAGAAGATTAGGTTCTCAATTTGTGCTCCACTATTAAACTTCAATTCCATTAACCTGCTCCAGCCAGCCCAAGCACTTTTGCTGGTCTTTCCTCATGCCAGACTACTCTCAATGGAGGACATTTACTCTCCTGTTCCCTCAGTCTGTAATACTTTTCCTCAACAAGTTCATGGCTCATTCCCTTACCTTCTTCATGTCTGTTCAAATTTCATATCTTTGGAGCAGTCTCTTCAATAAATGGTGTTGCGAAAATTGGACAACCACATGCAGAAGAATGAAACTAGACCATTCTCTTACACCACACACAAAGATAAACTCAAAATGGATGAAAGATCTAAATGTGAGACAAGAATCCATCAAAATCCTAGAGGAGAACACAGGCAACACCCTTTTTGAACTCGGCCACAGTAACTTCTTGCAAGATACATGTATGAAGGCAAGGGAAACAAAAGCAAAAATGAACTACCGGGACTTCATCAAGATAAGAAGCTTTTGCACAGCAAAAGATACCATCAACAAAACTCAAAGACAACCTACAGAATGGGAGGAGATATTTGCAAATGACATATCAGATAAAGGGCTAGTTTCCAAGATCTATAAAGAACTTATTGGGATCCCTGGGTGGCGCAGCGGTTTAGCGCCTGCCTTTGGCCCAGGGCGCGAACCTGGAGACCCGGGATCGAATCCCACGTCGGGCTCCCAGTGCTTGGAGCCTGCTCTCCCTCTGCCTATGACTCTGCCTCTCTCTCTGTGTGTGTGACTATCATAAATAAATAAAAATTAAAAAAAAAGAACTTATTAAACTCAAACTCAACAGCAAAGAAACAAACAATCCAATCATGAAATGGGCAAAAGACATGAACAGAAATCTCACAGAGGAAGACATAGACATGGCCAACAAGCATATGAGAAAATGCTAAACAAAACTAAAAGATCTTCCCAAAACTATAAAACTCCTCAGAGCTTCCTCACACTCTTCATGCCTTATTTTTCTTCATGTCACATACCACCTTCTAGTGTAAAATTCTAGTGTAATTCATTTATTTATTATGTGTATAATACATCCTCACACAGTAGAATATAAGCTGTCTGAGGTCAAGCTTGTGTTTTATTTATGTTATTCCAAATGGGGAGAATAAAGCATGTTTGGAAAAATACAAAATATACCAGTTTCAGCACGGCCGAGTGGCCCAGCGGTTTAAGCATCTGGCTTTGGCTCAGGGTGTGATCCTGGAGTTCCAGGACCCCACATCGGGCTTCCTGCATGGAGCCTACTTCTCTTTCTGCCTGTGTCTCTATCTCTGTCTCTCTCTTGCTCTCTTTCCTCTCTCTCTCTCTCTCTCTCTGTGTGTGTGTATGTGTGTGTGTCTCATGAATAAATAAAATCTTTAAAAAACTATACCAGTTTCAGAATGGTGAACACATTTGGGGAGGAATGGTAAGGAATAAAACTATATAGGGATGACCAGGTGGTTTTAATTTTATTATTTGTAGCATTTTTTTTTTTAATGATAAAGGATCCAGTCATTTTTGTTACATGTTAATAGTAGGTACAAGGGTTCTAGTTGTGTCTGTCCTCTGAACTTTCTGAATGTTTAAAATATTTTATAATGTTAAAAATACCAATTTACAAAGAATGAAAGAGGGTGGTACATCAGGCAACTGTAGGTCTGAATGGTTGGAGCACAGATGGGGCAAATGGTAAAAAGAAAGAAGAAAAAGAGTATTGACCAGGTATTAGGTAATAATGGGAAGTATAGCTATTTTATAAAAGGCTATTTAGGACAGATGTCATAAAGTAGTGCTACTCATGCCTCAGCATGCATAGGAATAATGGAAGGATTTATTTTAATATGCAAATTCACTTGGTTTGAGAGGAGTGTGTTCCTGCTAGGTCATGCCAATGCTCCTGGTCTTAAAGCACTGATAACAGGATCCTGAAATGTGGGATCTCTGCTGTGGCTGCACAGTGGAATCCCCAAGAGCATTATAGAAAATACTGATGTCTGGGTCCAACCCCCAAAGTTTCTGATTTAATTATCATTGGAGGTGGCCTGGATACCACCCAATATTTTAAAAGATGATTTTAAAGCACAGCAGAATTTGAGAAGAACTATAGGGGGATTCCAGATCTGGTGCCTTCCTGGCACACTGTCTCTTCTGTGGACTCCCTCAGGATGTCTGTTTCCTGTGGTCTCCTTCTGAGGGATTTTGGGGCAGAGGTCACTGGGCTGTAACATTTGCTGCTGCTGCTGCTCAGGCCAGACCACATGCCAAAGATTAGGACTCAAATGCAGACAAAGGGTGGACATTTAACTGATATGCTTTTTACTGAATGAGGCCTGGCTGGTCAATTATTTCAAGTACCTGACCAACATAATATGCAATAGAGAAGTAGGGAAACCTGTGCTTACTTCTGAGGAGGAAACTATCAGAGATGCTGCCATCTGTAGGTAGACCATCAAATCAATTATTATTTTTTTTTATAAATTTATTTTTTATTGGTGTTCAATTTCCCAACATATAGAATAACACCCAGTGCTCATCCCATCAAGTGCCCCCCTCAGTGCCCATCACCCAGTCACCCCCACCCCCCGCTCACCTCCCCTTCTACCACCCCTACTTTGTTTCCCAGAGTTAGGACTCTTTCATGTTTTGTCTCCCTTTCTGATATTTCCCACCCATTTTTTCTCCTTCCCCCTTTATTCCCTTTCACTATTTTTTATATTCCCCAAATGAATGAGACCATATAATGTTTGTCCTTCTCCGATTGGCTTATTTCACTCAGCATAATACCCTCCAGTTCCATCCATGTTGAAGCAAATGGTGGGTACTTGTCATTTCTAGTGGCTGAGTAATATCCCATTGAACACATAAACCACATCTTCTTTATTCACTCATCTTTCGATGGACACCGAGCCTCCTTCCACAGTTTGGCTATTGTGGCCATTGCTGCTATAAACATTTGGGGTGCAGGTGTCGTGGCGTTTCACTGCATCTGTATCTTTAGGGTAAATCCCCAGCAGTGCAATTGCTGGATCTTAGGGCAGATCTATTTTTAACTCTTTGAGGAACCTCCACACAGTTTTCCAGAGTGGCTGCACCAGTTCACATTCCCACCAACAGTGCAGGAGGGTTCCCCTTTCTCCACATTCTCTCCAACATTTGTGGTTTCCTGCCTTGTTAATTATCCCCATTCTCACTGGTGTGAGGTGGTATCTCATTGTGGTTTTGATTTGTATTTCCCTGATGGCAAGTGATGCGGAGCATTTTCTCATGTGCACGTTGGCCATGTCTATGTCTTCCTCTGTGAGATTTCTCTTCATGTCTTTTGCCCATTTCATGATTGGATTGTTTGTTTCTTTGCTGTTGAGTTTAAGAAGTTCTTTATAGATCTTGGAAACTAGCCCTTTATCTGATATGTCATTTGCAAATATCTTCTCCCATTCTATAGGTTGTCTTTTAGTTTTGTTGACTGTATCCTTTGCTATGCAAAAGCTTTTTATCTTGATGAAGTCCCAATAGTTCATTTTTGCTTTTGTTTCTCTTGCCTTCGTGGATGTATCTTGCAAGAAGTTACTGTGGCCAAGTTTAAAAAGGGTGTTGCCCGTGTTCTCCTCTAGGATTTTGATGGAATCTTGACTCACATTTAGATCTTTCATCCATTTTGAGTTTATCTTTGTGTATGGTGCAAGAGAGTGGTCTAGTTTCATTCTTCTGCATGTGGATGTCCAATTTTCGCAGCACCATTTATTGTCTTTTTTCCAGTGGATAATCTTTCCTGCTTTATTGAATATTAGTTGACCATAAAGTTGAGGGTCCACTTCTGGATTCTCTATTCTGTTCCATTGATCTATGTGTCTGTTTTTGAGCCAGTACCACACTGTCTTGATGACCACAGTTTTGTAGTACAACCTGAAATCTGGCATTGTGATAGCTATGGCTTTCTTTTTTACAATTCCCCTGGCTATTCGGGGTCTTTTCTGGTTCCACACAAATCTTAAAATAATTTGTTCCAACTCTCTGAAGAAAGTCCAAGGATTTTGATAGGGATTGCATTAAACGTGTATATTGCCCTGGGTGACATTGACATTTTCACAATATTAATTCTTCTAATCCATGAGCATGGAATATTTTTCCATCTCTTTGTGTCTTCCTCAATTTCTTTCAGAAGTGTTCCGTAGTTTTTAGGGTATAGATCCTTTACCTCTTTGGTTAGGTTTATTCCTAGGTATTTTATGCTTTTGGGTGCAATTGTAAATGGGACTGACTCCTTAATTTCTCTTTCTTCAGTCTCAAATCAATTATTTGATTATTTAATTCATCTATTATTTTCAAAATGTATTGACGGTACAAGACATGTAACTTAATGGTGAAGAAAACAGGCTTTTTCCAGTCCTGGTAGGGCTTACAGTCTATCAGTATGACCTACCACGAACCACTTAACACCATTCTAGACTTATTTATAATGTGTCATTTGCTGCATGCATGTTCTGCTTCTTGAAAGCAAGAGTAGTAGATGTCTAAGGGAAAGATTTGTCTCAAATGATGGATAATCTAAGACCTGAAGGATGAGTAATAATCAGTGAGGAGAATGGGTAGGCTGAGAAGGAGAATGGAAAAGCTGCTGTTTAATACTAAGTGTTAGGCTCTTTCTCAGGGGGATTTTCAGCTGCTTAAACAATTTCCTTTCTCCTTCTTCCTCAAGTATTTTTACATAAAGACTTTAGTAACTAATACCTAAATATTTCACTGTTCTGTTTTGTTTTCAATCTGAAAGAGTCACTCTGTCACTTATGTCTGTTCCTGACCAAACTGTTGAGAAGAAATAAGAAACATGAAACAGGGGAGCTGTTTTCTACTCTAGTTGCAATGTGGATAGTTATTTGGAAAGGAGTTGGAGTGGAAGGAAGGGAGAAAGGAAGTGAAGGGTTTGGGAAAATTCTAGAGGTTGTGAGGTCAACTTGAAGACAGGTGCTCTGGATCCAGTGAAGGATATCTGTGTCCAATACTGGGGATGTGACTGAAGAGAAGCAGTGTGTTGGGGGTCAGGGTGTGTCATTACAGGATTTTGTGACTGGAGGGATCTGGGGAGAGTAAGGATTTGTGAATGATTCCAAGGCTTCAGACTCCTTGGCTCATTTGTAGGTTTCTTCCCTGAGTTTCATAAGTTTCTAATCTCATACCCATCATTTTTTGGCCATACTCCTATTACTCAATTTCTGTTATTGTCTAATTAGTATCTAGTAATTCTAGACTTTTGATGGCATAAGTATCTCTAAATACTTAGTAGGAAAAAGTGTAGGAAATAAAATTATTTGATTTAAAAAAATCTACTGTCTTTTTATGGGAAATAGAATACTACATAAGTGGAAGTATGTCGGTGGGCATTCTTTTTGTTCTGTGTGCCTTAGAATACAATGTTGATGGGTCACTGGGCCATAGCAGAACTGACTGTGAGAAGCTTGATGCTGGGAGATGGGGGTAGGGTGGACATGAAAATAGATGGAAAAAATAGTACCTACTTTAAAAAAATCCAATCAAGATAAAAATTTAAAACTCAAACGTTGGAGCACCTGGGTGGCTCACTGGTTAATAGTCTGCCTTCACCCCAGGTCATGATCCCAGGTCCTGGAATCGAGTTCCACATTGGGCTTCCTGCAAAGAGCCTACTTCTCCCTCTCCCTCTCCTCTGCTTCTCTCTGTGTATCTCTCATGAATAAATAAGTCAAATCTAAAAAAAAAAAACAAACAAAAAAACAAAAAACAAAAAAACAAAAAACAAAACAAAAAAATCCTCAAACATAACTTGCCAAAAATATTGACAAAATACCATGACAATGTCATGGAATTTGTCTTTACCTTGGTTAATAATTTTGTTAAGATTTATTTGTCAAGTATTAAATAGACACCTAGATATCTTTTTCTATGATAGTGAAATACTTAGAAATGAAGATCTACATACAATCTTTAAAAAGTTGGTAGAAAACATAATTGTAATTTTCAACTCCCACTCCAAATAATTGCCACTTCAAAATAAATTGATTTTAATTTTTAATTTGATAGAAAACATTTTTTTAAACCAAAAATATGAAGAGAAAACATTTAAAAATAAAAATATGAAGAGAGGAGAGGAGGAAAGCAAAATAAATTCTATGTGGGGAAACATATACACACTTAAAGAGTTAAACAAATTTGGTACATGCATTTTAGTAAAGAAAATAATTCAGCTTCTACTAGCTAGAACAATGGCTGGCATTATGAGATAAACTTTTCTCACATTTATATTCTGTTGACCTGAAAAGTTTGATAATCCCACTAAAATTGGGAGATCAGACAACCAGAAAAAATATGAAGACGATAGAAATGTTGAGATAGTAGCTCAAGGTGTTCCAGTTTTGTTGTTGTTGTTTACGTGGGGAGGAGCTGAGGAGAGAGAATCTTAAATAGGTTCCATGTTCAGTGCAGAGTCTGACACAAGGCTCAATCTCACAACCCTAAGATCATGATCTGAGCTGAAATCAAGAGTTGGATGCCCAATCAACTGAGCTACCTAGGCACCCCAAAAGTTTCTGTGTTTTAATTACTTCTACTTTTATTATTGAGGAAGTAACTTGTGTGTTTGTGGTTATTTGCTCTTCAAAGTCTTTTTACACATTTATTGTTTTAGTGCTTTGGAGAAGTCTTATTGGGTAGATAGAATACAAATGCAAAAAAACAAAATCAGGAAAGTAGAATGCTTGGTAAAAATTAGTGTACTCATAAGAAGAAGCCCATTAGAAGGATTTCAGTGGGCAGCCCTGGTGGCGCAGCGGTTTAGCGCCGCCTGCAGCCTAGGGTGTGATCCTGGAGACCCGGAATCGAGTCCTACATTGGGCTCCCTGCATGGAGCCTGCTTCTCCTTCTGCCTGTATCTCTGCCTCTCTCTCTCTGTGTCTCTCATGAATAAATAAATAAAATATTAAGAAAAAGGATCTCAGTATTTAGTTCCCTATTAAATCTATCCTGCAATTGCAAGGATGGTGATAAGAACTCTGTATTGGGTAACAAGCTCTTGTGTATGTTACCTTATTTTTTTTTAATTTTTATTTATTTATTATAGTCACAGAGAGAGAGAGAGGCAGAGACACAGGCAGAGGGAGAAGCAGGCTCCATGCACCGGGAGCCTGATGTGGGATTCGATCCTGGGACTCCAGGATCGCGCCCTGGGCCAAAGGCAGGCACCAAACCGCTGCGCCACCCAGGGACCCCCATGTTACCTTATTTAATAGCCAAGTTATGGGTATTAAATGGCACCCAAGAGATGGTGTCTATTATCCCTATTATATTACAAGAAACAAAAATGAAGGAGCTGATACACCTTGAGTTTGGAGAAGAGGTTCATAATTGTTTCTTCCTAAAATTTACAAGCTCTAAGGAATCTTTTAACATTTCTTGTTTGTATTTAGGTTAACTGAAGCCCATATTCTATAAGCAGCTGTGGCAGTCACTCCCATTTTCCTTTAGGTCACTTTATCAAAGCTTGCATTGGGGCCTATTGATGTAATAGTAGTTGAGAGAAGGAAGATGCCCAATCAGATAACAAAGTATGAAAAAAATATGTTAAAACATAACAAGGGGACAATTTTTAATACTTCTTATTTAGGATTAGGTAATCCGATTAGTTTTGATCCATTTAATGCCATTCTCTTCATTCTGGATGAATTTTATTCATATTCTTGTTCTTATAATGTTCATTGTTATCATGATATTTAACAAAGAAGAGGAACTTACAGGAGGCTCAGTGGCTTTCACCTCCAAGTTTTTATCTCCACATAATCTCAAAATTATAATTCTTGGCTTTGTGGGGGGTGTGGTAATAAAAAAGGTCAAATAAAAACAAAGTAAAATAAACTTTACAACTTTATAAACAGCAAGAACTAGCTTAATGGCATATAGCCACACTTATTAGTAAAGGGCCTAACAAGTTTGATGCATGAAATTTAGCCACAGAAAGACAAGAAACAGTCTCTGCTAGCTAGAACAAAGGCTGATATTGTGAGATTTCAGTGGCATAATATACAGGCTTCAAATAAGAGTTCTGGTCAGTGAGACATAAAGGAAGTGCTTCATTAGCTATCATAGTGCATACCTCTCAGGCTTGTACCACGGGGCAGCACGCAGCAAGGGCATGGGCGCAAAGAATGAGCTATTCACTCAGGTTTCATAATCTTGCTCTGTTTCAGCCTCCTGGGTTGACAGCTTTCAAGTTAAGCATGGAAGGCTCTAAAGAAACAGTCTTACATTCTTGAGTGATAGAGTTTGTTTTTGGAAAATGCCTATCTAAAATAAGGAGATAAAATAAGTTGAGTCTGTGAACTCAATTTATTACATTAGATGTCTTTCCAGAGCATAGTGAGATTTTTATGATTGCTTTGAACACTTCAATAAAATAGTTCTATGGAAATATTGGTCTCAAATGAAATTATTTGCAATTTCTATGTCATCCAACCCTATGCAATCATATGAATATTCATTTTACAGTGAAAGCTTACTTTGTAAGTAGGAAAATTACAGTAAAATGTTTTGCAAAGATATTGAGTAGAAGAAAAAATCATTCTATGTAGTAGTTTTCAGGAAAACCACTGTGAATTCCAATCTTTTCCCCCAACATCCAGAGTCACAGACCTCTGTCCCTCAAGAAAACCCATTTCTGGATTCATTTCATACATCCTCTGTGCTTTGAAGAGAAATGTATTACAATTAGGTTCTGATTTATATTAATTTCCTAGATGTCAATGTCAGTATTAAGTAGTATTGCCCAAAGGCCCAGGGACTTAACTTTATAAAATTGCGTAAAGATGCTGAGAATGGTTCTCAATTTGAAGTATAGTGAAGGTGAAGTAAATAAGACTAGAAAACCTATATATTATGTTGTTATCATAGAATTTTCAAGAAAAATAACAAAAGAGATCATACAATTCAAATTCATGCTTGGCATTATTTGTTGTGAAGAATATCACCATTGATACACTTAAATATATTAGAGATACTTATTTATAAAATAACAAATTCTGCCCTATACTTGTTTGGAATTTCACCAGATACTCAAATGGAACAGTGGGAAATAACTGCTTAAAGACATTAAAAACTCTAAAATAAACCAATCAAAATATTTTATTTTTTCTTTTTAAAAATGATTTTATTTATTTATTTATTAGAGAGAGAGAGAGAGAGCACGTGAGCAGGGGGGTAGGGGTAGGCCTAATCCAGGACTCTGAGATCATGACCTGAGCTGAAAGTGGACGCTTAACCACATGAGCCACACAGGCACTCTTATTTTATTTTTTTTAATAAAAATATTTTAAAAGATCTGTTTAAAATTAAAAATTTAAATTTTCTCATATTCCAGGAAGAACAATAATTTCTTACTTAAAACACTAAATGTGAGCAATATCTCTAAAGCCTGGCCAGTCACATTTATAGTAGTGTCAGAGAATATAAATTGTATTCACAAGGTCCTCAAGGGCCTTCATCTAAAACAAAAATACTTCTTTATTAACAGACAAATAAAGTTGAAACTACTCACAGAATGTAGCTCTATGTACACCTATAAAGCAGTTTGTCTTTCTTTAAGTCCCTGTATTTAACTACTCCATTTTTCTCACTTAGCAGATCACAAGCAGTTTAACAGTAAAAGTCTATCCTGCAGGCAGACTATCGAATTTACCTTTAATCTGTTTTTCATAAAAACCACATGCCATGGGTTCAATTGCATCCCTACCAAATTCTTATGTTGAAGTCCTAACCCCCAGTATTTCAGAATGTGTATCCCTTTAGAGATGTCTCTGACACAGGTAAGCAAGTTAAAATGAGGTCATTAGGGTGGGATCCAATATTGGACACAAATATGGCTGGTACCCTTATAAAAGGTTAAATTTGAACATACAGACATGCATACAGGGAGAACACCATATGAACATGAAGACAGCAATCTCCTAGTCAAAGAGAGAGCCCTGGAACAGAGTCTTCCCTCACAGCCTTAAGAAGGAACCAATCCCATCCATGCCCTGATTTCAGATTTCTAGTTTCCAGGCTGTGAGGCATTCTCTGTTGTTTAAACCACTAATTTGTGGCATTTTATTACAGCAGCCCTAGCAAACTAATACACCACATAAATAAAAAATTAATTGATAAATTCCCTCAATATTTTATCTTTCTATCTATTTACCTATCAGAGCTTTGTTATAGTAGCATTTTATAGGACAATTATATGTCATGCAGATCATTCCGACTTTTGTTTTTCATCATCAAAAACAATTCTAAACTATCAGAAATTTTATATATGTTTTACAAATCTAAGACAAAGATACAACTACTCTAAACAATAAACATTTACTAAAGTAGCAGGCTATAAAATAAAAATACTGGTGTCTACAGCATTCTAGTATACAAATAATAATCAGTTGCAAGATATAGTGGAAGAAGTAACTTCCTTTATGATGACTAGCATAAAGTATATAACATAAAACAAAATAAAATCCATAAGCTTAAGAAAAAGAGAGGTAGACAGAACCTATATTGGAAACTACATGCAAGATGCCAAAGTACACCTGAGTACTTGTAAAGAATGCCATATTTCTGAATAGGAAGGTCCAATTTAAAAAATCCTCAATATTTATAAATTTAGCATATTCCAAGACTATTGTTTTTTTTACTTTTATCCTGAAGCAAGACAAATTGGTTATAAAGTTCATTTGGAAAAATAAAGAAATAAGAACATACAAGAAATTCCTGATAACAAAGAAGAGAGGTCTGGCCCTATGAGAAATTAAAACATATAATATAAAGTCTGTTAAAACAGTATAGTATTGGTATATAGAAATAGAAAGACAGACCAATATACTACATTTGAAATTCCAGGAAAAAAAAAACACAGCAAAACTATGTATGGGAATTTCTGATAAAGTCAGTATCTAAAAGCAGTGGAGTAAACAAGAACATTTTGGTAAGTATTATTGGAATCACTGGATAGCCATACAAAAATATATAAAAAGTAGGTTCATTCTTCACATTAGAAAAAAAGAAAACTATAAAAGGATTAGAGTGTTAACACAGAGAAGAAAAAGGATCACAAATATTGTAAGAAAACATGTGTGAGTTTATAACATGGGAGTGGACAAAATTTTTCTAAATATGATTAAGAATTCTAGAACACTAAGGAAACAGATTGATAAATTTATCATATGAAATGAAAGATCCAACTTTTGCATGGCAAACAGCACAAGCAAATAAAAAGACAAAGTGGGAAAATTGTTTGGGACTTATCTCATGGACAAATGGTTAATATTTCCAATATTAAAGTGATTTTAAGTACTTTTTAAGAATTCAGAAGAATAAATTAAAAAGTCTTGTGGAAAAATGGGCAAAATAAATAGCGCATACAAAAATAAATGTAAAAGGCCTTTATATACATAAAATGGTGTTCAATCTCACTTATAATAACAGGAATTCAATGTAAAATTACACTGAGATACCATTTCTCATCCATTACATTCACAAAAATTCATAAATCTGAGTACATATCCTGATGGCCAGGCTCTTGGGAACCATTGTTCTTATACATTGCTGACAGGAATGCAAAATGTACACCCCCCTATAGAGGGGAATTTGGAAATATGTAAAAAACAAAACAAAACAGAACTCCCCCAAAACTCAACAACTACATATGTCTAAATTTTTGATTTGTTAATCTTACTCCTAGAAATCTTATTGGAGATATACCTCTACATATACAAAGAAAAATTTGATTCCTTATAAGACCAAATTGCTCATCAAAATGTGGGAATAACTGTGGTCCAACCAGCATATGTTGGATACATTTTTTTTCTAAGAAAGGGTGTACAAATGTATATTGATGTGTAATTTCAACAAGAAACTTGGAAGAATAAATAAAAAAACTTTAATGATTGTCTATAGGGAACATAATAGTAGATACAAAGAAGAAAAATAAATTTATGGCTGCTTATTTTTTTTCTTTTTCCTTTTTTTAAGATTGTTTGTACTTGTGAAGAATTGTGGAGTAAAAGAGCCTTGTGAGCCCTATCAGCTAAATGTGGTGAACAGATCTCAATACAAGTGCTGCAACTTGCAAAAAGGTATTTTTGACACAGAGAAATTTGAATACAGAAGAGTTATTAGATGATATTAAGGAATTATTATGTTTTGGATGTGACAATCATCATAATGTGGTTTTTATTTTTAGAAATGCCTCACCTACTGAAGTTATAAACTGAAGTATTTATGGAAAAATAATATTATATCTTGGATTTTGCATATTGCAGTAAGGGGTAAAAAGTGAAAAGGGAAGAATTGATATCTTAAAAGCCTTCAAATTATACACACATATGACCATCAATTACATTCTGGAATGTATCATAAATGTATACCTATGAATGTATATAAAGATTTAACTAGAGAAACATTTATTCTGATAATTTTTAGAAGCACAAATACCTGGAAATACCTTGTGCCTAAATAACTTAATTAATTAAATAAATCAAATATGCTGAAATTATGTTGAAAAAGAATTTTTATAAATTGAATGGAAAAGTCACATTATTACTAATTGAAGAAAATAGTTTATAAAATAATAATATAACCCACATTTTTGTTAACAAAAATTATTTAGGAAAAATAGAAAATGTTTTATAAGTGTTTGTAGTATAATCTTTGGGAGGTCAGAATTTAGGTAACTTTTACTTAAAATCAATACTGGTGGCTTATCCGTATCTTTTAAAGTACATATGTTACCTTTGCAAAACAATAATTATTAAAGAAAAAGGCAACTCTGTGTAAGGCAATCAATGTCTGAAAAATTATAGAAGAATGGAAAAAAGAATGGAAAGATTGAGATATTTGTGAGGGAAAAACATTTTAAAGAAATGAAGAACCAGTACTGTCCTGTAAATTGAAATAATTTTTTAACATGAGTGATGTAAGATTCTTTACTCTGCAAAAATCGTTTCTCACTGTGAGATTTCTGACTCATTGATCTTAGACCCTTAGGAGAAGAAATAATATTTCATTTTGCTTGATCCATAGAACCAAGTACAGGGCTGGGAGGTTTATGTAAAGCGTAGGATATTGTTGAAAGATTTGTCAACTTAATTTCCCCTATTCATAAACTAGATTCCCTCCTGGTACCCTGTACACCACCATGGCTCCAGGAAGGGGTGCAGGCCAAATGCCACCTGGGAAGGAAGAGCTATGATACCTGGGGGGAGAAGTGCTTGCCAAACAGGAAGAAACTGAGAGAGTGTCCTTTTCCCTCCAAGAGAAGAGAAACAAGAGAGAAAAAGAATCAGACAGGAAGACTAATTTATTTTGACCTCCTCTCTCTGGGGTTAAGCCCCATAGCTATAAAGCATATTTGATTGTTGAAGAAAAGCTGGAAAAAAGAGTTTTGCCCTCCTCCCATTAAGAACTTTGAAGGAAGAGACAGTGTCCGCAAGGTAATAAAAGTAGTGCCATCACATGGTTAAGCCAGGAGCATTTGATTTATCTCTTTACTTCCTACTCCTCCCACCCCACTCCAGCCAGTCTTCAGCCACAATTCCATCTGTAGAGAACTCCAACATTCCCATCAGCCCTAAGAGATGCCTGACGTTTCTGGAGGAAAAACTTACCAGAGGAAGTCACCTGAGTGATAGTGTTTTGCTGCATGTGCCAAAGCACTTTCTCCCTGGCACTTCTCAAGCATGCTTTTGAAAGAAAAAGAGCCAACCTATAGGAGGCGGCCCAGGTACCCAAGGATGCCCAAAGCACAGGCAAAGTAGCCAGGAGAGGTTTTGACAAGTTCCACCAACCTTGGATTTTGTCAAGACCCTAGAAGGAATATGACTGGCTGTACCTTGGAAAACATCATGTTAAGAGTATTAAACAATTTACTGATTATTACATGCTGCTTATTACAAAAAAAAAAAAAAGTTAATTACAGGATATTTTCCCCCAATGTATCTGCTTCTAGTATTAGTTTTTTTTTTGTTTGTTTGTTTGTTTTTTTTTTTTTAATTCATGATAGACGTAGAGAGAGAGAGAGAGAGAGAGAGAGAGGCAGAGACACAGGCAGAGGGAGAAGCAGAGGGAGAAGCAGGCTCCATGCCGGGAGCCTGACGTGGGACTCGATCCAGGGACTCCAGGATCGTGCCCTGGACCAAAGGCAGGCACTAAACCGCTGAGCCACCCAGGGATCCTCTAGTATTAGGTTCTTAAAAATATTTAGCATATTAGAAGATATGATTATACTTTATTGAAAGTATAGCTTCTTTGATCAATGTTTTTGGGGAAAATGTGGGTTATAATGAATTATGTATAAATATTCAGAGAATAAGGAAGGTTTTTAAAATGAAAATTAAAAAAATGAATATCTTGAGCCTTTGAGATGTTGGAAATCACTTGGAGCTACCCATCAATTATCTGCTACTTTTTTTTTTGCTACCTTTTTTTTTTTTTAAAGACTAACATTACTTGATAAAATATTATCTGGGTTGAATAAATGAAGTTGCAAAGTGAAGTATCAACAGTGTGATACTTTGAGACTTTGAGAGGCTGGTTTATATTTGGGAGATGCTTTATGAACATTTCAGACTTTTGACTCTTTGCCAAAACATGTTCATTTTTTTGGAATAACATTATAAATATATCTCTCTGGACTTTAATAACAACACACATGGAGGAAGGGAACTGACCAAGGGAGCCCATTCTCCTGAAATTATCTCAGATATTTATTTACTAAGATCTAGACTCAAATATTTATTAAGACTAGAAAAAGTCAATCTTTGGAGTCAACATATTATAATTCAACAGTTATTAATAAAATTCTACCATGTTTTTTTAAAAGGCTCTTTTAAAGGGACATGCCATGGGTTAAAGAGTAAATGGGGGCCAGGCGGGGCACGTTCAGAAAGATAAAGATTAAAGTTCCTTCGGCTGGTTACACTGGATCTGTGTGAGGTTATGTTTCTGTTTTCACAATCATCCAATGCATTTGCTTCACTGATTTATCCAACCCTTCTTATGTGTCAGATACCTGGGGAGCACTGGGCAACACAGGCATGGTTTCTGCCCTTATGGAGTTTTTAATCTAGTGGGGTGATGGTGGGAACGTTATCAGATCTCTGCAAACCAGGTAAGAAGGCTCTAAGGAATTTGGGGCAGGATGGCTGTGAAGCTCTTCCCGAGGGAGTAGGACTTGCAGACTCAACAGCAAAGAAACAAACAATCCAATCATGAAATGGGCAAAAGACATGAAGAGAAACCTCACAGAGGAAGACATAGACATGGCCAACATGCACATGGGAAAATGCTCCGCATCACTGGCCATCCGGGAAATACAAATCAAAACCACAACGAGATACCACCTCACCCCAGTGAGAATGGGGAAAATTAACAAGGCAGGAAACAACAACTGTTGGAGAGGATGTGGAGAAAGGGGAACCCTCTTGCACTGTTGGTGGGAATGTGAGCTGGTGCAGCCACTCTGGAAAACTGTGTGGAGGTTCCTCAAAGAGTTAAAAATAGACCTGCCCTACGACCCAGCAATTGCACTGCTGGGGATTTACCCCAAAGATACAGATGCAATGAAACGCCGGGACACCTGCACCCCGATGTTTCTAGCAGCAATGGCCACAATAGCCACACTGTGGAAGGAGCCTCGGTGTCCATCGAAAGATGAATGGATAAAGAAGATGTGGTCTATGTGTACAATGGAATATTCCTCAGCTATTAGAAATGACCAATACCCACCATTTGCTTCGACGTGGATGGATCCGGAGAGTATTATGCTGAGTGAAGTAAGTCAATCGGAGAAGGACAAACATCATATGGTCTCATTCATTTGGGGAATATAAAAAATAGTGAAAGGGAATAAAGGGGAAAGGAGAGAAAATGAGTGGGAAATTATCAGAGAGGAAGACAGAACATGAGAGACTCCTAACTCTGGGAAACGAAGTAGGGGTGGTGGAAGGGGAGCTGGGCAGGGGGACGGGGTGACTGGGTGACGGGCACTGAGGGGGCACTTGGTGGGATGAGCACTGGGTGTTATAGTATACGTTGGCAAATTGAACTCCATTAAAAAGAAAGAGAGAGAGAGAGAGAGCAACAGTAATAAATCCTGCAGGAGAAGGGGGGTTGACGCGCCAGCCAGAGGGGACCTGCCTGAACCAAAGACCTGAGAACCCGTGTCTGGAAAAACCAGAGCACAGAATGTGGTCCCAATACTGGAGCACAAAAAATGTGAGCAAGATGTGCATGCGAAGTGTTGTAGGATGCTTTCGGTAGTCCGATATTTATTCTAAGACAGGGTCTACGAAGAGGTGATCTGCAGATGCATTTCTTGCTTGCGCTTTTTGGGCAGCATTTTTTTTTTTTTTAATTTAGGCGGGGCATACATTCTGGAATTAAATGGCCGCCTATTCCCATCGGCCTCACAAACGTTCTCCTGTGTGATCCCTGAAGAAAAGCAGTTTGCTCGCTTTTCTCAAGGATGGTCAGATTTTTGGACTTAAAATAGCACGAAGGAGCCGCCGCAGAGCGAACGGAGCCTGCGCTTTGCAACCCCAGCGAGCTCTGCGCCTGCGCACACAGAGCCTGCCCGGGGGGCGGGGCGGGGAGGAGAGGAGGAGCGCCGCGCCGGCGTCCACTGCGCATGACCGCCCTCGTTGCCAAGGCAGCCGGGAAGGCGTGGCCCGGAAGAGGAGCCCCGCTGCGTCTGCGGGGAGCCGCGAGCGCGGGGGGCTCCGGCCTAACTGGTTCGGGAGCCTGCCTGGATCAAAGCTGAGAAGCGGAGCGTGATGCAGAGCGATAGCCCGCCGCCTGGAAGCCCCGGCTTGACAAGAGCAAGGGGAACTGGTGCACACGGACGTCGGGGCGATGGCCGACCTTCCTGACGGGCCCGTTGCTGATGGGGCGCAGAGATCCAGCTCCTCCAGCTCCCCCGGAGGACCGCAGCCCCGGGCCCGGGCCTCTGGGAGCCAGCCTGAGCGGGGAAGGGCCGCGCACGTGGAACATGGAGACCAACAAGCCGAGCTCTCGGGCTCCAAAAAGAATGAAACGACGTTCATTAGAAAGTGGATCCGCTATCTCAGGGGCCAAGAAACGAGCTCCAGACAGTACGGATCAGACGCTCGACGCCAAGCAGAAAGCACGCGGGTGCCTGATGAGGAACTGAATGCCCTCCAGTCTTTCTGTGCCGTTAAGATAAACCTGATCCAGCATAGAGCGAACTCTAAGGAGAAAAAGAGCAGCGGACGCCAAAAGCCACAGCTTAGATTGGAGGCCGGGGCCTCAGAGGGAGATGCCTTAACCTGTACGGTCCCCGATGAACTCGTGAACAGAATCTACTTAAAAAACATGAGGACAGCACCCAAACAGGGGGCGACAGCCAAGCAACACATTTCTTGGCGGTGTCTCCATTGCAACAGAAAACGAGCAGAACTGGCGCAAGCTGCCTTTCTGAGACAAAAAAAGACTCTCCTGGAGTCCCTTCTGCTCCAAGACAAAATAGACAAGCATCTTTACACCAAAGACCTTCTTACCCTTATTGGAGACGCCCATCGAGGTCTTCCCAGGCTTTCAGATGACCCCAGAATAATCTGGAAGAGACTGAATGAGCAAAGTCAGATCAGACACTCAGAAAGGTCAGATACAGAGCAGGTGTGGAGGAATGAGACACGTGCTTGTCACCTAAACCTTTTCTCCACCACTTGACCAAACCACTCCAACCGGGAGATAGTATTTATTCATGATAATGTGTAATGTGGATATACATGTTTCTGTTGTGTCTTTGAATAATCCTCATTTTTGCAGGCACTTTGGAAACGAAGGCTTTACTTTGCTTCCTTCTCAGATAACTGGACTAAAAACTTGCCACTCAGTACATTTCCCCCCCCCCCCCCCCCCAGATTATAGATGGCAACGCCGTGGTTGGTGTACTACCACGTTCTTACAACAACCCAGGAGAGAGATGTTGGCAGTGGAGACTAGGGTTTTGACAACACAGGTAGAAAGAAGTTCGGAGATGTAAGAGGTATTTGGGGAGTAATGATTAACAATGTCTGGTGAGGAAATGGATATGGGATTTAATAAAAGGTAAATGTTAAGAATGTGACTGAGTTTCTGACTTGTGCCCTTGGGTGAAAGATATCTTGTCATTAAGATAGGAGCATTGGAAAAGGATCTCGTTTGATGGTAGTGATTGAGAATGTGATTATTTGGATGGTTAGTTTAAGGTATATTTGAGACATCCACACTGACAGGTTGAGAAACAAAGGTTGAGGTTGGGTATTTGTGGTTGCAGTCTAGAGAAGAGGGCAAGCCTAGAGATTTGAGATAAAGCATGGGGCAGAATCCCTGATCTATAGTTGAAAATTGAAGTCATGGATATGATAAGCTTTCCTAGAAGAGAGCAGATTGAGAGAGGAGGGGCTAGGAGTAACCTTCTAGAAATTCAGCAACTCCTGGCTGGGTGGAAGAGAATCAACCAGCAAGGGAGGTTGAGAAGAAATGATCAGAGAAGGGTAAAGGAAACCAGAAGTGTGTGTTACAGAGATCAAAGAAGGAGAACATTCCAGAAAGGATGGGCTAAGTATGCTAATGCAACAGAGAGTTCCTGTGAGATAAGTTAGTTACGCGTTGGACTCTGTTGGCTTTAGCAACAACAGCCACTTCACTTATTTCGGAAACTGAGCAAAGTGGACTGAGGAGTGAATGTAAGGAGAGGACTATGAATACACACTACTAGAAGATTAGCTGTGCAGGGAGAGAGGGGGTAGCTGGAGGTAGATACAGAATTGAGGGAAGAAAGCTTGAAGAGAATACTCTAAAAAGTGATTTTGTTCGTAAAGGTTTTATGGAACTTTTCTTGTTCGTCTAATGAAACAATATTACCCCCTGGAAAATACCGTGATATTTTGAAAATACATTTATGGGGAAAGTGTTAAACGGCATTCTGAGAAGTCATCTCTGTTATTTCTTTTTTTTTTTTTTTAAACATTTTTTTTTAATTTTTATTTATTTATGATAGTCACAGAGAGAGAGAGAGGCGCAGAGACACAGGCAGAGGGAGAAGCAGGCTCCATGCACAGGGAGCCCGATGTGGGATTCGATCCCGGGTCTCCAGGATCGCGCCCTGGGCCAAAGGCAGGCGCCAAACCGCTGTGCCACCCAGGGATCCCCATCTCTGTTATTTCTGTATAAAAAATATGAATCCTAGAATTAGCGACAGTGTCTGGAGGTCATTGTTCTACATGTCTAACACCGAAGCTTTCGCAGTCAAAAATAAATTTGTAAAAATCACAAAATATTTTTGTATCATATTCCAATTGTACTCTTTGAGTTTAGACCTTCATTTATATACAAAGATACTGTTCTGTCCTGTAGAATTTAGCATATTTCCTCTTAGTAAATCATTCCTAAATAAAATAGAAAATATTACCATTTTCATAGTAACTTTTTATTTGAAATCCACCTTAATGTAATGCCTTATCTTTGCCATCTCAGTATATTCACATTTCACATAACCAAAATTCTAAATAATTTCCTGTTTAGGATTCCCCATTAAAGGTCATAATCCACCCCTCTTTGTCAACTAAGCTAGAAATTTTAGAATCATTATTTGTTTCTCCTCTTTTTTATTTATTGCCCAAGCTAACTTTTCCGGCAAGACCATTGGATCATTCCTTTTGAGTATCTTCTGGCCATGACTTTTTATTTCCATCTTGTTACCACTTTCCTCATCATCTCAGCCCTCTTGTTCCTGGCTTCTTTCCTCTTCACTCCATTACCTATACGGTTGTCGGAACTGTTTTTCTAACACACAGACTTGTTCAAGTTAGTCCCTTGATTAAAAAAATAAGAAATGATTTATCAGTGCAATAGAAATAGCTTGAATTAATTAATGCCATATGAAATAATTAATGCCATATGTTCCTTCGTATCTGGTCCATGTTCATTTATCTAAACTCATTCTGTACCTGTCCCCTGTTGCCCCCATATTTGAGCCTCTACACGAAATTTGCACTTCCCCGAGCAATCTTGTTTTTTTTCTTTTTTTGTGCCACTAGGGTTTACAAGTATGCATTTGTTTTGCTCAAATTCTCTTAATCGTCTTTTTTTTTTTTTAATTTTTATTTATTTATGATAGTCACAGAGAGAGAGAGAGGCAGAGACACAGGCAGAGGGAGAAGCAGGCTCCATGCACCGAGAGCCCGACGTGGGATTCGATCCCGGGGCTCCAGGATCACGCCCTGGGCCAAAGGCAGGCGCCAAACCGCTGCGCCACCCAGGGATCCCTTAATCGTCTTTTATAGCTGGTATACTTTTTAATTTTTTTTTATATTTCATCATAGTAAATAGGTAATACAGTCACATGATTCAAAAATCAAAGGGATGTTTCAAGGTTTAGTGTGTACTTTCCCTGCCACCCTATAACCATTGCACTTCTAGGCTGGCCTGCCAGATCCCTGCCTGCTTGAGTTAACTCTTTTCCTGCTGGATCATGAGACAATCAGGCATCCCAGGATGAGAGCAGAGGTAGAAGAAATTCAGGGAATTGGGGAGTGGCCACTTACCAATTGGGACAGGGTATTCTCTTTTTTTTTTTTTTTTTTTTTTTATTTTGAGATTTTATGTATTTATTCATGAGAGACACAGAGAGAGAGGCAGAGACACAGCCAGAGGGAGAAGCAGACTCCCTGTGGGGAACCTGATGTGGGACTTGATCCCAGGACCCCAGGATCATGACCTGAGTCAAAGGCAGATGCTCAACATCTGAGCCATCCAAGTGTCCCAGGACAGAGTATTCTTATATTTTAGCCAATACAACCTAACTAGTGTGTATGAGCTGAATATTCATGGTAACTCTAAGTAGGCACTTATATTAGTTTCTTATATCTTTCCAGTGTTTATGTAAATATAAACACCAAAGATAATTTATGATATACTCTCTTTTGTACCTTGGTTTATTTTTGTGATAATATATGTGTATATAAATCATATAAATCATAAGGTTTGCTATTTTTAGCCATGGCTAATTGTACTATTCAGTGGCATTATTTACATTTACAATGTTGTGCAAAAAGTTTCTTACCACCCCAAACAGAAACTCCAGATCCATTAAGCAATAACCTCCTTCCCTATTCTATCCTCCTCCCAGTCCCTGGTAACCTCTAATGTACTTCTGTGTCTATGAATTTGCTCATTCTTGATATTCCACATAAATAAAATCATATTTGTTCTTTTGTGTCTGGCTTATTTACTGAAAATTGTTTTTAAGTTTCTTCCATATTGTACCATGTATTAGAATTTCATTCTTTTTTATGGCTGAATTATACCATTGTGTGCATGTACATTACATGTATATTTATTTGTTCATCAGCTGATGGACTCTTGGGTTGTTTCCACTTTGGGTTATTGTGAATAATGCTGCTATGAATATTGGCATACAAATACCTGTTTGAACACCTATTTTCAATTCTTTAGGGTCCATACCTAAAAGTAGAATTGCTGAGTCACATGGTAATTCTGTTTAACTTTTTGAAGAATTGCCAAATTGTCTCCACAGCAGTTACAGCACTTTACATCTCCACCAGCAACGTATAAGAGTTCCAGGTTTTCTGTGGCTTTGTCAACACTTGTTATTTTCCATTTTTTAAGAATTATAACCATCCAAGTAGGTGTGAACTATATCTCATTTTACTTGGATTTGCATTTTGCTACTGAGGTTGAGCATCATTTCATGTGCTTATAGGCCATATGTATGTGTCATCTTTGGAACAATGTCTATTCAAAGACCTCTGCCTGTTTATCAATTGGGTTGACTATTTTGTTGACTTGCAAGGGTCATTTGTATATTCTGAATATGAAACTCTTATCAGATATCTGATTTGCAAGTATTGTCTCCTATTTTGTGGGCTGCCTTTTCAGTCTCATAATAGTATTCTTTGCTGCATAAAAGTTTTTAATTTTAACAAAGTCAAATTTGTCTATTTTTTCTTTTGCCGTTTGTGCTTTTGGTATCATATTTAAGAAACCATTGCTAATAGGCAATGTATATTTGTCCCTGTGTTTTCTTCTAAGTGTTCTAATGGTCTTAGGTATTATTCTTAGGTCTTTAATCCACTTTAAGTTATTTTTTTTAATTTATGGTGTGAAATAAGTCTTCATTCTTTTGCATGTGAATATCCAGTCTTTCCAGCGCAATTATTGAAGGGACTGTTCTTCCCCATTGCAAAGTCTTGGCATTCTTGTAAAAAATCAGTTCACCATAAATGTGAGGGTTTTTTTTCTGCACTCAGTTCCATCCCATTGATCTATATGTCTACCTTTATCATGGTGCCACAATGTTTCATTACTGTGCTTTGTAGTTAGTTTTGAAATCAGTAAGTGTGAAATCTTCATCTCTGTTATTCTTTTTCAAGACTGTTTTGGCTATTCTGTACTCTTAAGATTCCATATAAATTTTAGGATGGGGGTTTTTCTATTTTTGTCATAAACATTATTGGAATTTTGATAGGGACTACACTTAGTGTGTAAATTGCTGTGATAATATTGTCATCTTAACTATATAAAGTCTTCCAATCCATGTCCAAGATGTCTTTTCATTAATTTAGGTCTTCTTTAATTTCTCTCAGCAATGTTTTATAGTTTTCAGTGTGTAAGTTGTGTGCTTCCTTTGTTGAATTTATTCCCAAATACTATATTTTATTCCCTTGTTTTCTATTGTAAATGAATTTTTTTCTAATCCAGTGTCTTTTTGGATGTCCACTGCTAGTGCAGAAAAATACAACTGATTTTTGTACATTGATTTCATATCCTGAAAGTTTGCTGGAATTCATTTATTTGCTCTAACATTTTAAAAAATGGATTCTTTAGGGCTTCCTAGCTGTAAGATTATGTCATCTGTGAACAGAGATAGTTTCACTTCTGTCTTCTAATTTGGATACTTTTTCTTTTCCTCTTGCCTAATTGCCCTAGCTCTAACTTCCAGTACTATAATGATTAGAAGTTGTAAAAGCAGGCATCCTTGCCTTGTCCCAGGTGTTAGGGGAAAACCTTTCAATCTTTTACCATTGAGTATGATATTAGTTGTGGGGTTTCTTGTTTTTGTTTTGTGTTTTTTAATAAACGACTTCTTATCTTGAGGAAATTCCCTTCTAAATGTATCAAATGTTTTTACCATAAAAAAGTTGGATTTTGTCAAATGATTGGGTTTTTTTTTTTTTCTGTATCATTGAGATGATCATTGTGTGGTGTACTCTTTGACCTCAAACCTTATCTTCATCACATTCATCTCATAACCCTAAAATAATGACTAGTCAGAATTAATTACGCTCCTAAGGCATTAATACAGCTTCACATTATGATGCTTGAGCCTTAATGTATTTTACTTCCTTACTTGATTGTGAGCATCTCAAGTGTAGAGACTTCTACTGTGTCTATGGTACTTAGCACAGTAGAGCATGATGGTGTAAAACAAAAGTTTTATGGATGAAAAAATAAATACATCAAAATCAGGAGATTTAAGGTCTTTTGCACAAAATAAGAAAAATAATCTGCTGGCATATTCTTTCGTGTCAACATTTTGCTTTTGTGTTGTTGTTTTCTATAATTTTTCTTTCTCTTTTCATGGATTGGATTCCCCCTTTTTGTTGTTGTTTTTTTTTTTTATTCCCTTTTATCATGAATATACATATATTTTCCCAGTGGCAAATTAGCAGAATGTTTTTAATAAGACATCTTTCCAGAAGTATGTGACCAATTAATACAGAATTCATTTTATAGAATATAAAAATATTTCTTTGGAATCCACATTTTCGGATAGACAAAAATCATCTGAATTATTAATTTTAAAGATAATTCATGACTCTCTGCAATTTTGAAGGGTGGTAAAAATTCTTGCTGCTAAGCTTGAACAAAATATTTTATTGTCTCTGAATAAATTCAAAAGGAATGAATATCCTTTTTCCAAACTCTTTATAGCTGCACTCAAGAGAATCCAGTACAGCTGGAAAGGAAAGTCCATCAGATCAAATGCTAAGAAACCACATATTTCCCCAATGCACTAAAAATGTATCCAGCAACTTGGAGAGGATTATACAAATATGGAATTTATGTAGTTGTAATATACAGATTATATAAATATGCATCTATTTAGTTTATGTTTTGTCGTCTAGAACTTTTATCAAAAAATTCTGCATCTGCAAATCTCTATGCATATAACAAACATTATAATAATGAAATTCTTGAAACAGAAGTAAATGATGTGCCAGACTTGAGAGGAAAGAAAGTTCAGTTCTGAACATCTGAGTCATTTGAATTCCAATCTCAGAACTGTTTAGGAATGTTTGGGACACCCAGCTCAGAATACCTCCAGTTTTAAACATATTCGTTTATTTCATGTTGAAACCTAATATAGTAACTTAGTTGTTTCTGCAGCAGCATAGTTTAACAACTTGCAAGGAAATAGGAATTGTGGCTCTATGTAGGTGTGGGTACTCCCCTAATTTTGTCTGGAATTGACAGATGAAAATTACACACACAAATAGTTAATTTAAGAAACAGAAAAGGAAAAGACAGCTGAACTTTTATTCTTAGTTGATAATACCCTTTGGAATAAAGAATTCAGAGATTTTCCAATTTGCAACAGACTCAAATTACGGGTAAAATGCAAAAATCTATCAGAGTGACTCAAATAATCCTAAAGCCTAGTTTTGTTGAGCTCTCTGTTGAGTTAATAACCGAGGTTTAGGAGAAAGTACGCTGTGGATCACCCTACCAAAAACTCTCTTTGGATGTCAAGATTGATGACCCCACACAATGTCTGAGAGGGGATGAAAAGGTTTATTATTCACACAATGAGGGATTTTTGAGGGCACATAGGGCAGGCTCCCAAGCAGATCTAAAAATGGCTCCAAAAGAGAGAAGAAACTGGCTTGGTTTTTCTAGTGATTAGAGTGGGACTGAGGTAAGGATTCCCACCTGTGGGCTGGGACTAGCATGGTTTGAATTTCCTGCCAGTAACAAATGAGGGAACACCTGGGCTTCCATATTAGCTAGCCCAAACTCAGGGCAGAAGGGTAGGGCTTGAAACTTGACTATCAAACATCAAAAATAGAATCAGACTCTATTATAATCCATCCGTGATATCTGACTGGTGTATGGTATATGCAAATACACTAGATTACATTTACTTGAATTTTATTTTGCTAAAGCATACATAATGACAGCATGAAGCCTATAGCCTGCCAGGTGAGGGCAGTGGAAGTTCCACTGGATACCTTGTTCAAGAGCCCTGCATTGTTTATTTTTTAGAAGTGAAATAGTCACTTTTAACAATGTTCAGAGCTCCAAAGTGGATAAAGTGAGGCCTCTACCATGGCTTTAATATGTAACCTTGATTTACATTATCTGTAAGGCAAGAGATTCCCATAATTATGTTCAGCAAAGAGAGAAACTTTGGAAAAGTAATTGCTGTTGCTACCATTGGTGGAACCACTGGTAGTGGCCCAAGAATCTGTAAATATGCACAGATGGAGCTAATTGTTGACCAGGGTAACAGGACTACCTAAAGTTCAGCTAATTTTGCTACCCTTCTTTACCAAGGGTGTTCATGTTGAGGAATTAAAAGCAGCAGCTTTCCAGTATGCTCCATTGTGGGTAGTTTTGATGCAGTCCATAAAGGATACATATTCCCATTGCTGTTCACTCATTTGATCAAAGGGTTACCCAAATAGCTAGGGATTCGAGGGAGAAGTAGCTTCCTCTAGCACCTATCAACTGGCAAGCCACTGAGGACAGAAGAGCCTCCCTTTCCTATAGGTGGAATACTCCAAAGGGTCCAGACTTCACTGTATCTTATAGGTAACATTTCTGTCTTAACAAGGAGGCCATGCTATCTGTGCAGAGACTGTAGAACGCTGCCTCCACGATCAGAAAGATATGGAGATTCACAGGCTCAGGGCCTGTGAGAACCTCTGTTTCCAGAAGAGCTTGGTATGCAGTTGCCACTGTCATGGAACTTAGAAGGGAGTTCTTCCCCCCCCACCAAAAATCTATGGGTGGCCCAGAAATTTTAGGAAGTATGAGAAGTATGAAAGGAGCTTACTAAAGCCTCTTCAGTAAATAATTCTCTGGGGCAGTGAGAGGGACCACTAATGGAATGACTGCTCTATTGCAATTTGAACAGATTCTAGAGCTCTTTGTTATAGAGGGCTCCCAATTTGAGATGGGCCAATTTGTAAATGACAGCATAATAGACTTAAGTAAAATTTGTAGATTAGGACTCTGTGGTCTTCAAATCCCAAAAAGGCCTAAAAGATCTTGGGCTTTGTTCTAACACTGTGGCTACAGAGAGTGGCAACTGCTGCTTCTTGACAGTGTTAAAGTGTAAAGCCATCAGCCTAAGGAATAATTTTCAAGAATTTAACCAGGGGTGCTGGGCCTTGAAATGCCTATTTTCCTCTTTGAGCTCCCTCTTTTCTTCCTTATTTTTTTTGTCTTTAATTTTGTCCCCTTATCTTAAAAAATATTATATTTTGTGCAATTTGGAGTACACACAACAAAGCCACCTAGAAAAAATTTAATTTATTAAAAAACAACCACCAGAGGACTCCCTGGGTGGCTCAGTGGTTTGGTGCCTGCCTTTGGCCCAGGGCGTGATTCTGGAGTCCTGGAATGGAGTCCCACATCGGGCTCCCTGTATGGAGTCTGTGTCTCTGCCTCTGTGTGTGTGTGTGTGTGTGTCTCATGAATAAATAAATAAAATCTTTAAGAAAAAAAATAACCACCATCTGTGTGTGTGTGTGTGTGTGTGTGCACGCACACACACGTGAAGTAGGTAGAACAGATGGAAAAAATTCTAGGCCCCATGCAGGAGAAAGATTTGGGGAAAGCACCCCATTCATTTAACTTCATTTCTTAAATGAAAAAAGTTTCTATAGCCTCTAGAGGTCATCACAGGTTGCTCTAGGATAGCAGCTTTTCCCAAGTCAGGATGTATGATTTGTACATACCCCGGAGAGATTTTCTTCAATGAAGTCGTGTTAAGACAAAAACAAAAGAGGGATGCCTGACTGGCTTAGTGGTTGAGCATCTGCCTTCAGGTCAGGTCGTGATCCCAGTGTCCTGGGATCAAGTTCCGCATCGGGCTCCCTAAGAGGCGCCTGCTTCTCCTTCTACTTATGTCTCTGCCTCTCTGTGTCTCTCATGAATAAATACATAAAATCTTAAAAAAGAGAGAGACAAAAACAAAACATTTGCACAAATTTATCTTCAAGATAACACCATAAATAAGATATTTAATATTTTCATTTTGACAGTATTGCCGATGTAGATAAACTTATTAATTCTTTAGCAAAATATTGATTCTTTAGGGGAAAAAAGGGGTAAGGCTGTGTGAGAGAATCTGTCTCTGCCTCTTGACTCATTTTCCGTGGTTTGCTGACATTTTTTTTTTTATGTTCCTTGGCGTCTAGACACATCACCTCAATCCTTGCCTTCATATCATCCTCCTGTGTGCATGTCTGTGTCCAAATTTCCCCTTTTTATAAGGATGCTGATCATACTGGCACAGCCCATGATCTCATTTTAACTTGACTGTCTCTTTAAAGACCCTATCTCCCAATAAAGTCACATTCTGAGGTACTTCAATTAGGACTTCAATATGTGAATTTGGGGTGGGACACAAATTAAACCCTGGCTTTGGAGTGGCAAAGCTGAAGAATGAAATGCCCAGAATTTCATTTTAGTTAAATCATTCTAGAATCTTAAGTTGAAGACAGATATTCAAGGTAATAATTTCAACCATGCTACACATAAAGATTACCTGAGAAGCTTTCAAAGTAAACCAATGTCCAGACTTTCCTTTAATTGTTGTGGGGTAGATATCTGAGATATCTGGCAATAGTATTTTATTTTATTTTATTTTATTTTATTTTATTTTATTTTATTTTATTATTTATTTGAGAGAGAGAGAGAAAGAGTGGGAGTACAAGTTAGAGTGGAGTGAGGCAGGGAGAGAGCAAGATGGAGAAGGACACACCCAGGACCCTGAGATCTTGACCTGAGCCAAAGTCAGACACTTTACCGACTCAGCCATCCAGGTGCCCCTGGGAATAGTTTTGTTTTTGTTTGTGTTTTTATTCTTAAAAAGCTTCCCGGAAAGTATAATATGCAGCTGCATTTAGAATTACTTTTCTGAAATAATAAGACTTGAGGCATGAAGACCAATGGAGGCTGTTTTGTTAATCAAGGAAAGTATTAAAAATGCTCTGAAACATGGCATAGGTAGTGGGAAAGAGAAAGAGGAAGAGATAGATGGTTTCTAGAAACAGGAAGTAAATCAGCAGGATTTACTGATTGAATATGGGGGGTGGTAGGCAAGAACAAAGTTGATGCCTACGTTCCCATCAGGTACATGTCCGGTGTCACCAGCAGATTTTAAAGATAAAAGACATTTGTTTTCTTGGGGCAGAGCATGATAATTGAAATGACTAAGTTTTTAACAAATTTGTTATTCTGAGATAATTGTAGATTCACGGAGAGATTTGATGTTTCTTTTAGTGGTAACATCTTGCAAAACTATAATACAGTATCACAGCTGGATGTTGACACTGATCAGTGGAGACACAGAACAGTTCTATTACCACAAGGGTACACTGACTTTGAGATGCCTGTAGATACTGGTCAAATAAGACTCGTTAAGGTGGAACTCCATAAATAACTGTTCTGAACCTAGTTTTGATCACTCCTTGGTACCAGAAATCTGCCAAAGCTAAGTAAGATCCACCTATATCAGGTACCTTAATGTAATAGTACACAAGGGAATTTTTTAAGATTTATTTGTTTGTTTATTTAGAGAGTGAGAGAACATGAGCAGGAGGGGCAGAAGGAGAGGGAGAGAGAGTGTCAAGCAGACTCTGCGCTGAGCATGGAGCTGGATCTCATGACCCTGAGATCACATCCTGAGATGAAACCAAGAGTCAGAGGTTTAACCACCTGCACCATTCAGGTGCCCCAGGAATTTACACTGGAGATTTTATGTCTAGCAGAGTGTTAGCAGTGCATGTAGTTCCACCTGGAGAACAAGATCTACTCAGGCAAATTGTTTACACACACATACTCACACATGCATGCACATATATGCCACAAGAATGTACAAGCACAGATACAAAATAGAAGATTCAGAAGTTTGTGAGTGGCCACTATATGAACCCCTCACATTTGAAGTGACAATTCTGTCTTTTAAAGGGTGTGTTTCATTTTAACTACAGCCAAAAAAAATGAGAGATTAAAAACAGCTGGAACATATGTCTATTTTCACCTCCTCCATCTGGAACTTTGTTATTGGATATCACAGACATTTTCCAAACAAAACTCTGCTGAACAAAATGATAAATGTGGAAGAGACATGTATGTTCTTTTTTTGCTTAAAGAGCTTTATAGAATTCAAAGCATTGGGGTGTTTTTCAAACATAAAACTAAACCTTTGAACATCACAAATAGAGTTTGCTTTTGATGGCTGATGTGGCAGTGACTTTATATTTGAAATTGGATGATATTGTGAACTACAATGAAGATTCTTTAATCACTAGGCCCTATTTACATGGGAAGTAAAATGAAATCTTTTATTATATGTTGATATTTAAATAAAATAAGTAGACAAATAATGTGCTAGTCAACCTTTTAAGTTTCTGTAATTTTCTAATTCATCCTTTTCCTTAACTTTTCCAGTTGAAACTCCAATAGCTAGACCCTTATCTCATCATGCCCTAATTACTAGAATAACTTTTTCATTCTTTCTCTGACTGCAGTATGCTTTTATTTCAATACATCTCTATCATTCTAGGTTAACATTTTAAAACTGCTTTGGTAACATCACTCCTATTGTGTGGAGACTAAAATCCAAAATCCTTGACCTTCAGCATATAGGTATGACTTTGATCCCAGATTTTCAGTCTTTAATTCAAATGGCATTTCTTCCAGTTACAAGTATATTTTGCAAAGACTCATTGTTCTAGACTAACTGATGAGCTATGAGGGTCTGAAGTCAGGTGATAGCAGAGAAAATAGATGAAAAATGGAAAAATAATAGGGATCATTGAATGGGTAAATTTTGGTGACCAATTGATTAAAAGAGAGAAACTGGTATCAAGTATGATATCTACATTTAGCTACTGTGTGGATTACTCGAGAGAGAGAGAGAGAGAGAGAGAGAGAGAATCCAGGAAAGAGAGAGGTTTGGCATAACAAGGAAGAAATCATTATTTTGAATTTTGTGTATGACATCTAGGTGAATATATTTACTCCATAGTTGTTGAGAGTCAGGGAAAGAGAGGAGAGGGAAAGATAAAAGGTTTGCAGACAGTAAAAAATTATAATTGCCATGTTCAACCAACATAAGACTATTAAATATAAATTCACTGTGCTACAAAAAATATAGCCTAGGGGTATAGCATATTTAAAACCCCCAATTTTATTGGATAATAAAGCAATAAAATTAAAGTATTTTCCATAAAAATGACAGAAACAGTATTAAACAAAAGTTCAAATAAAAATCTCCGTACCATTTACCTTGAACTTTTGGCTCAATGTACAAATGATTCAGAAATTATGGCTACTTGACTATCTCAGCAGCTGTTTTCACAGACTAAAGATATGGACTTGGGTTTCATGCTTAAGTGATATTTATTAGACTAGGAGAAATATGGGGGGGGGGTAGGAGGGGTCATGGCTACTCTTTTGCTCCACATTAGGGAAATTCTTTTGTTTTGTGACCAAGCACATAGTTTTAAGATAAGTAAGAAAGGAGAGGGTCACCTGCCTAACAAGCTAGTTTACCCCAGGGCAGTCGACCAGGTGACAGATGGAGTCAGATTGCCCTCACATTCCTATAAGAGAAGATATTTTTCACAGTTCTGGACCATATCCACTCAACATAAAACAGAATCTGATAACAATTATGGGTTGCTAGTGCACAGTGAGAAGTCAAATACCAAAGCTAGTCCTTGCCAAGTTTTTCTTTGTATTTTAACCACATGATCCATATTCTTCATTAGGCCATCCTTCATCTGTCTAAACAACAGGCTGGTGTTAGTTTATAAAACTTAACTGTTCTGAGTCCAGAGGCTTATGCATGCTTCTTTGGAATATATTTGTGGAGATCTAAAATCAGCAGTTTGATATAAATATCTGGACTTTGGAGGGAGAGATCAGATATCGATTCATTGGCAAATGGGGATTAAAGCCTTACAATTGGATGATGTTTCAAAGAGAGCGCCTATTGATAGAACAAACGGGCCAAGGGTAAGGCCCCTGGGTAATCCAACAGAAGCCAAATAGAGGAAGGAGACCAAGCACTTAGAATGAAAAACAAACACAAAAACAAAAACAAAACCCAAAAACCAGTCATGTGGGGCAAAAGGTCTGATATTTATTGACTTTCGGAATGACTTTCAGAAAATTTTAATTCAAAGGGCACCTGGGTGGCTCAGTCTGTTCAACATCTGCCTCTGGCTCAGGTCATGATCCCAGGGTCCTGGGATGGAGCCCTCATTGGGCTCCTGCCCAGCCCTCTTCTCCCTCTCCCTCTGCCTGCTGCTCCCCCTTCTTGTTCTCTATCTCTCCCTCTGTCAAATAAATAAAATCATTTAAAAAAAAAGAAAATTTTAATTCAAGTAGGTCTGCCTCCTCCTGCTTTTTTCTATTGAGTGATTTTATGATTTTTTTTATTGAACTATAAAAACTTTTCATACTTCAGTGACATAGAGACTTTGTTATAATGCTTGAATTCCATATCACTATTTGTCTTTTGTTTGTTTCACTTATATTATGATACCTCCCTCATTGTTTGCAGTCAAATTTATTAGCTTTTATTGAATTTTTCTTTTTGAGAGAGAGAGAGACAGAGATTGTGAGTGGGGGTGGGGATAGGCAGAGGAAGAGGGAGAGAGAGAATCTCAAGCAGGCTCCACACTCAGCATGGAGCCCACTTGGGGCTTAGTGTCACAATCCTGAGATCATGACCTGAGCGGAAATCAAGAGTGGGACACTTAACCAACTGAGCTACCTAGGCGCTCCCCAATCTTACTAGTTTTTTAAGGTAGTATATAACTCATTGCTTCTTTTCTTTTGCTTTAAGTGCTCTTGTCCATCCAAAATACATGTTTTTCAATTTTGACCAATATATTTTACTCAATTTTTATAAAGTCATAAAAAACTTTGGCTCTTTAAATTCATCTGAGGTGCATTTGTAGTAACTCAGTAGACATATGCTGAAACTCTGAAATGAATCGTGGCTAGCCAATCTTGTGGCCAAGGTTCTTCCCACTGAGGAGATTTCTCTCATGAAGTCTCTGAGTACTACTTGTAAGAGGGCCCTGGGAGCAAGTTCAGCAGAAGACTCTACTGCCTGAAACTGCAGCTCTGAACGGTATAGTTTGGGGGGCTTTAGGTTTTATTTATTCGTGTGTTTGTTTGTTTTTAGTGGCTACGCAATGATCAATCTCTGTTAACCAGGTTTGGTCATGTTAGATTCCCAACTATTCTATTGGAATCTGTTGCTTATAATTAATCCCGGAAATCTCATTGAGTTATGCTTTTTAAATAGGGTCACACCCTTGGCCCCCCCTTTTCCTTCCAAATATTTCAAGCCTGAGTGCTATTTCTTTTTATTTCTGTTTAAGAGATTTAGCTTCAGTATATGAATAAGATATTATGGCCTGAGGTAGCAAAGTTGTTCACATTTCTCTGCATTTCACTATGGTATCCTCTACTGTGCCTCACCCAATCCATGTTCCAGTTGGATGTGATTTTTAATAAGAGCCATCATCAATTTCGTGAGCAGCAGGCCAAGCAAAGGTGTTTTGGAGAGGGAATCTGGCATCCTTAATTCCAAATGCCTGGATCTTAGTTGTTTTTATCAGCATACCCACTTTAGGAGCACCAGAGAATTTAACTGCTTAAATTCAGCTGGGAACATGTGGTAGCCATTAGCTCTGTCCATCAAATATTTCCAGTTTTCCTTCTAGGTACATGGTAGGATTGCAGTTCTTTGCTCCCCTGAAACTATTGTGACCATCTGATTTGTGCTCTTCGGTGAAATGTTGAATGGAAGTGATGTGTGTCCCTTCTGGATGGAAGCTTTAAGTATCGGTTCACTCTTTACCAACCTGCCATTTCTATATAGTGGCTGCCCTGCCAGCTTGGATACTGGCGATGGGCCAACATAAAGGAGAGCAAAAGCTCAGTTGGTTAAGCGACTGCCTTAGGCTCAGGTCATGATCCTGGGGTCCTGGGATGAGCCCTACATTGGGCTTCCTTCTCAGCGAGGAGTCTGCTTCTCTCTCTCTCTCTCCCCCTCTGCCCCTCCCTACTGATTATTCTCTCTCTCTCTCAAATAAATAAAATCTTTAAAAGAGAGAGAGCAATAGATATGTGCCTTCGATGAGAAATAAACCTTTTGCTGTTTTAAGTCACTTACCTAAGAAGGTTTTTTTGTTTTGTTTTGTTTTTGTTTTTGTTTTTTAAAGATTTATTTATTTGAGGGGAAAGGGGCAGAGGGAAAGACTTTTCAATCAGACTCCCTGCTGGGAGCCAGCCCCAGACTCCCAGGCACCATCTTCCAACCCATGTGATCATGATCTGAGCAGAACCAAGAGTCAGACACTTAACTGACTGAGCCACCCAGGTGCCCTGAAGGCTATTTACTATTAGAGTCTCATGGGGCACCTCCTGACTGAGGCAAAACTGAGTTTCTCAAAGTGGACTTCTATGGGACTAACCTGATTTGACGATTTTAGAAAAGAAGACTTGGTGCTCTTAGATAGACTTAGAAGGGACACAGTAAAAATTGATTAGGAAGTCAGTCCTGCACAACCATGAGGAAAGGCTGTTCTGGGGACAAAGAGCTTCATCCATGTGTGTGTGCTCATGATGGTTACATTGTTGTACACCAGGGTGAAATCGTCATATTGTGAGAAGCACAAGCCAAGAAATGGAAAGAAAATACTCATGTAAAGATTCTCTCACCATATGATAATAATAAAACTTGAATAAAAATAAACATGAAACCCAAATATAAGACTTCCTGACTTAAACAAATAAAATCCTCATGACCTTCTGAGGTATAGGCCTGTTTTACTGATTTTGCTGAGAGTGATTTGGCTTTACTTAGGCCTGTATTCAGTTTAGAAGAGTTTTCTGTAATTGTTTATTCTATAGCCAATGTTTCAATTTATTTTGAAGGAACATTGCTTCTGTCACTACTGTCTGTTCTATCATTGTATCAAATTCTCTCTCAAGTCACTTCCACCTTCTTGCCTGCATTCTGAGAGAATTTCACAAGTCTGTGTTTCACAGAGCTCTTCAATTTTTTACTCAATACTTCTTAAGTGTCTATAATCCTCATTTTCATTGCACATGATACATTTCCCTTTTTCTAAACCCAGGGTCTTTACCTCTCCTATCATCAACTTTTCTTTTTTTTTTAAAGATTTTATTTATTTATTCATGAGAGACACACAGAGAGAGGTAGAGACATAGGCTGAGGGAGAAGCAGGCTCCCTGCAAGGAGCCCGATGCGGGACTTGATCCCTGATCCCAGGATCATGCCCTGGGCCAAAGGCAGACACTCAACCACTGAGCCACCTAGGCGTTCCCTATCATTGGCTTTTCAAAACAATATTCTGACCACCTTTAAAACATATACTTGCAATCTAGAGATTGTTTCAGGTTTTCAAACAAGTTAGGAGCAATGATTGATTTCAGGTTTCTCTTATTTTATTATTTTTTAAAATTTCATACACAGGATGTATAAGTCAACAATTCATGTCACCATCACATTCGGTCTTGTGCACTGTGAAAACTCCTTTCAAATTTAACATTTGATTGACTCTCAATTTTTGATTCCTATTTTATTGTGTCTTTTTATCTTTCTTGTGCAAAAATGGGATAGTCTGAATCACAGACTATCTCTTCAGACACATAGAGAATCTGAGTGGAATGACTAAAGGTCATTGGTGAAATCGTCATTTTTCTTTTGCAGTCATAGGCATTAAGATCACTAAGAAAGAAATGATAGAGATGCTTCTAGCCCCTCTTCCCCAATCAAAGACACATTTAGTAACTTACATTTTTTTTTGCTAGTAAAAATCACAAGCATGTTCTTTTTGAAAGAGAGTAGTGTTCTAGATGTCAGGTGGCAATCCTCCTGACTGTTTTATCATAAATGTTTTCAGTTTCATGAAAGTATATTAACTATGAAACCAACATCAGTGAATACTTGGAATAATAGATATAACAGTTAGGTAAACAGAAATACCATATACTTCAGTATTTCAAAAGTCATATTTGGAATTTGATAAAGAGAAATGCATCAAAATGTCCCACCTTTGGCATTTTGAATAGCCTGGCATGAATGACATGAATATTAAATAAATATCAAAATTTATCTTTAATCTTGAAGTCTTCAAAGATACTTTACAATCATCAAAGAAGTGATTAAGGAAAAAAGTAAGAAACACATTGACTTTGTTTAACAGTTTTGACTCTTGTTGAGTTGAAGAAATCTTGGTGAAAGATAATGCTGGTAACTATTAGAGATACATATTAAACATAAACATCCTCTCAAGTAGAGAAAGATTACCAATTGTGAAAATATGTGTCATTAACACAGTGCCAAACATTGCCTGAGGTTTGTTGTATTTCTGTATCTTAAAGATCTTTAAATAGAACTGTACTTTTTTCTCTGTAGATTCACAAATGTTAAATCAACCTAAATAAAATGGTTTCACTTAATATTGTGAGAAACCCAGGATCATGGCATATTATGGCACTGGACTTTTTATTTCAAAATATGTCACTCAAAAATTATCCAGAAAAATACAACTTTAGGAAATCTCTTCTTTTTATATATGCTACTCTTACATGTATGTACACGTACATCTTCTAGACATATATCTGATAAGTTTAATAATTTCCTGAATTAAATATTCTTTTTTTAAAAGATTTTGTTTATTTATTCATGAGAGACACACAGAAATAGAGGCAGAGATATAGGCAGAAGGAGAGGCTGGCTCCCTGCAGCGAGCCTGAAATGGGACTTGATCCTGGGACTCTGGGATTGTGCCGTGAGCCAAAGGCAGTAGCTCAACCACTGAGCCACCTAGGAGTCCCTCCTGAGTTAAATATTCTTAATATACTTAGGGGTGCCTGGGTGGCTCAGTTGTTTAAGTGTCTGACTCTTGATTTCAGCTCAGGTCATCACCTAACGGTCGAGAGATTGAGCCCTAAGTTGGGTTCTGTGCTCAGCCTGGAGTCTATTTGAGATTCTCTCTCTCCCTCAGCCCCTCCTCCTTCTTTGCACATGGTCTCTAGCTCTCTCTCCTCTCAAATAAATGAATAAATATTAAAATATATAAATACATATTTTTAAATATACCTATAGTAAATGGTCCACTTTGCATAAGTTCTTTTGAGATTCAAATGGTAAAGACTGTGGGGGGAAGTTAAAATAGTAAATAAATTAATTTCAATAGTATCACATTTTATAGTCAGTGATTGGGTGGCTGCTTCAGCACAAACTTTGTTCCTTATTGAGAAGAGAGCCAAAGCGTGCTTCTAGAACTCTGAACTCTAAATTCAGATGTAAATACACTCTCTTCTTTTTTTCAATGTTCAGTTGTTTGAAGAAAAGATTAGAAGAATGGTGCCATCTTGTTTTTCATAAAAAGTCCAGCAAGGACCAGGAAAATTTAGATTTTCCATATTATATGCTCCCTTGGACTTCTGTTAGCCAAAAATTTAATACTGTTATAGTTGCTTTATTGGATCCAAAGTTCTTACCAAATTTATTGATATTATTTTTGAACACTATGAAACAAATTATCCACACTTAATTTGTAAAGAAAAATCAGAGGAATGATGGATGCACTTCCAGCTTATATCTTGGCTTTTTATTATAGCTGACTTTGGACAATTTTTAAACTAGAGGAATGACATAAAAAATGATGGGGCCATCTGCTTTGCTTCTCCCATTACTTACGAGAATTAATCATGCAATGTTTGTTAAGACTGCTAATTGTAGCCACTTGCACGAGTTTTAATACCATGGTAAAGCTAAAACAATTTTCCTGAAACATCATCCTATTTTGGGGGGCTATTCTTTTCAGTATATTGATAAATTGAAATATTTTACTCATTTTAGCGAGTAAATCTTATTTTACATATCTACAATAGGATAACGATCATTGTATGTGCATATACATGTGTGATAGATAAAAGCTTGAATGGAATTGTAGTATGTACAAACATGAGAGACATTGATGAGGCTAGAAGAAATGATATCATGATACATGAAGTATATATATTTAAGGGATACATTTTTATTCAAAATCAACATCTTGCTCTCTTAGAAGTCTCTACTCAAAATACACTTCATAACTATATAGAAGGACTGAGAAAACACTTATAGACACATTCTGATCTATTTTAATTTGAATTGTTATATGCAAGATTTGAAATTACATCATATATGGAATAAGAAAGCCACAAGGCAACTAAATTTAGCTAACTTTGCATGGAATGCAGACTTAAATAAATTATCAGGAGTTAGAGATGTTTATATAGAAAAAGTAAAGAACTATCAAGAGTCTGACTACTAATTTTACTCTGCCATCAGCAATGGTCTGGCCTCTGTCTAAACAAATCTCTTACTAGGCTTCCACTTTCTTATTTTATAGAGGTTACTTTCTCGAGTTTTTGGAGTGTTAGTTCAGATTTTTATGTAGAATTAGAATTATTACAATGTCAAATGAGAATAAGTATGATACTCCAGAGAAGTATAACAAAGAAAATGAAATCCAACTAAAATTTTACTGTTTTTCCCCTCATATCATTTTTCAAATAGATGAGTGTTTTCTGCATGCTGCTAAGAAACCTGTCAAGAGCTGCCTTCTCCTGGGTAGGCAGAGGGGAGATCTGGACAAACCCATCCCTCCCCACCTCTGATGAGCCCACTCAACAGTAGTTCTGCTTTGTTTATTTTTATTATTATATATTCAATACCTATTTTCTGTGAAGAAAGAGTTTCATGGCTAAATAAAACATAAAGTGAGTTATTATTCTTCAATTCATATGCTGATATTAATAAATTTACATTTGCAAACAAAATACACATTTGTATTTTTCTTCAAATG
The DNA here is from genome assembly GCF_053574225.1 of Canis aureus. Lineage (NCBI taxonomy): Eukaryota > Metazoa > Chordata > Mammalia > Carnivora > Canidae > Canis > Canis aureus. The sequence continues at coordinate 29,752,953 of NC_135625.1, read as the reverse complement.
ACTCAAAGTAAACTTTATTATCATTGCATTATTATTTTTGTTACTCTGCTTTAATAACCAGTATGCAATAAATCAGTTTAGGCAGTGATCTTACAAATGACCTATCAACCCCAAGTCAACTTCTTTGCATATATATATGTTTATATCAACTTTGCCTCACACCATGAATAAGCTGGAATTTTGAGAAATAAACTTTTTTTGCCATTGGGAATGGTTGCAAAACTAGCATTTTAATTATTCTGGATAAGAAAATATAAAATTCTGTATAGAATATAAATGTAAAAAATAATTCATGTTTAGTTACACTCTAAGAAAATTATAACTTTCTGTAACTAAGATATAATTGAAAATAAGTTAAACTAAACATTTAACTTAAGTACAAGAAATGAGGCTAAAATAAGTAGGCAAACTAAATTAACACAGATGATACTTTTTAAAAATTGTGAATTAAAAAAAAAAAATTGTGAATTAGAAAACAAGCATATGGACTGAAAAGATCTGTTTATATAAAAAATACCAATAATAAAAATTCACCTGTCATGTGTGAGCAAAACAAAAAGAAAGAAAAGAAAAATATGACATTAGAAGTAATAAAGCAGATACATTCACCAGAGCAGGAGAAATTAAAGAATTGTAAAAATCATTAGGCCAATCTCTTATAAATAATTTTATACATTCATATAAAAAGAATAATGTCCTAGAAAAATAATAAACTACTAAAAGTGAGTTGGATACAATAAAACAAATCCAGATTGATGAGGAAAATTTTGTTAATTGCTTATCACTAAATACAAGCTGGGCTCAGGTGGTTTTTACTAACATTGTTCTATTAGTCAAATTATTCTAGATGACAAAAAGATGGAGAACATCTTCTTTTATAAATTTATTGCCAAATTCTGATGAAGAAGGTAAGAACTAAGGATAACCAAGGACATAAATATCTAGTAATAAACTACAGAATTTGCAGAAATAATTTACCCTGAAAATTATAAAACATTATTGAGAGACATTAACAAAGATCTAAGTAAATGGATTCATGTACTAAGTATATAGATTGGAAGACTTAATATTGCAATGTCAATTCTAGCCAATTTATACTTACGTTTAGTCCCAATAAAAAAAAAATCTCTTTGTTTGATAGACCTCGACAACCTGATTCTCAACTGGGAAATATAAAGGTCCTTGAATAGCTAGTACAATTCTGAAGAAAGAAAAAGTGTTATAATGTCCTTAAATAATAACTAAAATACAGTTGAGAAAGCAAAACAAAGCTCAAACTTACTATGTACATATCAGCTTGTGTAAGTTACGGACCTATTGGACATCTGATCAGGTTTAGCGTCCTTATCATGTGCACCATTCGCAAATGAGCCTAGCCTGAATTGGAGGCACTACCCAGTTTTATTAGTTGGAGGCACTCATCCAGATGGCCATATCTCAAGAACCCTTAAGCCTTGTCATTAGAAGGCAATAAAAAAAAAAATGCTTCTCTTCTTTTAGGAGTTGTGCCAAAAACTCAGGCTGCAAGGGGCTCCAAATCATGTAATTCTCAATTATTTCTTTATGGACTTATATTTAAGTAAGTGTACTATGAGGAGACATGTCTGTTCCTCTGATAACCTTTCAATTAATTTACAAACTCTCTTAAGGCATAGATTGGATAGGATTCACTGATTGAAAACTTAAGTAAGAGGAAATAAATTAGGGAATTCTTGTGGGAAATTAAAACCTAAAGTAATTAAAATGTCTCAGTGAGGCTCAACATTTCCACTAAAGAAGTATATCAGCATACCTCAGAGATATTACAGGTTCAGTACCAGACCAGAGCAATAAAGCAAATATTGCCATAAGGCGAGTCAAATGAATTTTTTGGTTCTTAATGCATATAAAAGTTATGTTTGCACTATACTGTAGTATATTAAATATGCTCTACATTATAGCTAAAAAATGTACATATTTTAATTAATAGTACTTTATTGCTAAAAAAATCCTACCCATCATGTAAGTTTCAATAAGTCATCATCTTTTTTTTTGGTGAAGGACCTGACCTTGACGCTAATGGCTGCTGACTGATCAGGGTGGTGGTTGCTGAAGATTGGGGTGGTGGTTGCAGTAATTTCTTAAAATAAGACAACAATGATGTTCGCTCATTGATTGACTCTTCCTTTCCCAAACTATTTCTCTGCAAAATAGATTGCTGTTTAATAGATATTACCCATAGTAGAGCTTCTTTCAAAATTGGAGTCAATTTTCTCAAACCCTGCCTCTGCTTTATCAGCTAAGTTTATGGAATATTCTCAATTTTTTGTTGTCATTTCAATAATCTCCACAGCCTCTTCTCTAGGAGTAGATTCCATCAAAAGAAAGAGAGAAAGAAAGAAAGAAAGAAAGAAAGAAAGAAAGAAAGAAAGAAAGAAAGAAAGAAAAACAAAAACCAAAAAAACACTTTTGGGGCATCTGAGTAGCTCAGTCAATTAAGCATCTGACTCTTGAGCTCAGGTCTTGATCTCAGGGTCATGAATTTAAGCCCCATGTTGGGCTCTGCACTAGGCATGGAGCCTACTTAAAAAGGAAAGAAAAATAAAAACGGAAGGAAGGAAGGAAGCAACCCTCATCTACTCAAGTTTGATCATGAGCTTGCAGCAATTCTCAGTCCCATATTTAGACTCCACTTCTAATCCTCATTCCCTTATTATTTCCAACACATCTGCAGTTAACTTCCTCCACTGAAGTCTTGAACTCCTCAAAGTCATCCATGAGGGTTGGAATCAACTTCATCCAAACTCCTGTACATGTTAATATTTTGACCTCTTCCTTTGAGTCATGAATACCCTTAATGGCATCACAAATGGTGAGTCCTTTCCAGATTTTTTTATTTACTTTGCTTAAATCCATCAGAGGAATCACTCTTTATGGCAGTGGTCTTATATTAAATAATAAGCCTTGAAAGTCAAAATTCCTCATTGATTCATGGGCTGCAGAATATATTTTATGTTCACAGGCATGAAGACACCATTAATCTCATTATACATCTCTATCAGAGTTCTTGGATGACCACATACATTGTCAATAAGCAGTGGGTATCTTGAAAGTAATCTTTTCTGATCTATAGATCTCAACAGTGGGCTTAAAATATCCCATAAACCATGCCATAAGCAGACGTGCTATCCTCCAGGCATTGTTTTTCCAGAGCACAGGCAGAGTAGATTTAGCAAAATTCTTAAGGGCTCTAAAATATTCAGAATAGTAAATGAGCACTGGCTTCAACTTAAAGTCACTAGCTGCATTAGCCCCTAACAAGAGAGTCAGCCCGCACTTTAAATCTTTGAAGCCAGGCACTGACTTCTCCTCTCTAGCTATGAAAGTCCTAGGTGGCATCATCTTCCAAAATACAGCTCTTTTGTCTACACTAAAAATCTGTTTAGTGTAGTCACCGTCACAATTTATCTGAGCTATGTCTTCTGAATAACTTGCTACAGCTTCTACAACAGCATTTGCTGCTTCGCCCTGCATTTTTATGTTATGGAGATGTCTTCTGTTCTTAAACATCATGAATCAACCCCAGCTAGCTTTAAACTTCCTTCTACAGCTTCCTCATCTCTCTCAGCCCTCATAGAATTGAAGAGAATTATGGCCTTGCTCTGGATTAGGCTTTGACTTAAGGAAACATGGTTAGTTTGATCTTCTATCCAGACTACTCAAACTTTTTTCCTATCAGCATGAAGGCATTTTCACTTTCTTATCATTCCTGTGTTGACTGGAATGACAGTTTTAATTTCCTTCAAGAGTTTTTCCTTTGCATTCACAGCTTGGTTAACTGTTTGGCACAAGGGGCTTAGCTTTCAGCCTATCTCAGCTTTTGACAAGTCTTCGAAACTAAGCTTAATCATTTCTAGCTTTGGATTTAAAGTGAGAGATGTGAGACTCTTCCTTTCATAGTACCCCAAACAATTACAATAGTCTTATCTACTAATCATAGATCACCATAGTAAATAAAATAATAATTAAAAAGTTTGATATATTGCAGAATTACCAAAATATGATGGGCACAAGGTGAGTGAATGCTGTTAGAAAAATGGCACGATAGACTTGCCTAACACAGGGTTGCCATAAACATTCAATTTGCAAAAAAATGTGTTCCCTGCAAAGCACAATGAAGTGAAGCACAATAAAATGAGGTATACCTCTACAGTCACTCACATTATCTAAATCTTAGAAAATTAGCTATAATGGGATATCCAAGGAAGTGTAAAAATTACTCAACATTAAGAAATTTTACGTATTTTGTCAATTACTAGGCAACTCTCAAGCAAATCATCTCGACTCAAATCAGAAAGTACAGATAGAGTTAAAACAAAGGAAAAGTGACAATATAAAACTATATAATCATATGTAAAGTATGATTATCTTTATTCCCAATAAAGATTTCCTTTTATTTTTCTGCCTTTCAAAATCTTAGGTAGTTGAAGAATTCTTTTTCATTCAAAGTAAATACATTTTTTTTGCATAAAATAATGGAATTGGCATAAACAGCACCCAAAATGAAGTTTTTTTTCCTTATTTTATTTTCATATTATATACATATAGACATTTATAAGCATCAATTGATCAGGGCCATTATTTGTATGCATTTGCCTATTTGCAGTGTAAACTCATTTAACTACTCTAAATGGAATATATTCTTTCTATATGTAAAATCCATTTTGTAAAACCATCATGGATATTTTTTCTGATTTAACTTGTATTTCATTTTTTGCTTGTTCAGTACTTCCTGATAAATACATATTTATTTATTTGGGGTCTTACACACTTTTAAAATTGGAACTCCACTTTCATCTCATCTATCTCTCTCTTTTTTAAGATTATTTATTTATTAGAGAGACAGAACATGAGCAGGGTGAGGGGCAGGGGAGAAGCAGACTCTCTGCTGAGCAGGGAGCCCAATGAGGGGCTTGATCCCAGACTCCCAGGACTCCAGAAGCATGACCTGAGCTGAAGGCACACTTAACCTACTGAGCAACCCAGATGCCCTATCATCTAATCTCTTAAGATAAACTCATATAAATCCCACGTGAAAGATGCCCTTGTGCCCCATTTAATGTTATTCTCGGGGACAGCTTCAAGCAGTGCTAATATAATGCCTAGCCTTCCACCAATAAGTTAGCTTTGCTCTAGGACTGGCTTCCCATGTTTTATTTCCAGGAATCAGGTTTCTGACTAGCTCTTGAGCTCTGATTCCCATTTTCCAATAAGCAGATGCTTTCTTATACTTTAATGCATAAGTTCCTGTCTGAGAAAATTATCAAAAATTATTCTGCCATTTGATCCCATAAATATAACTTAAAAAAAAACAAAAAAAAAAAACAGCTGGTGCTTTGGAGCGCCTGGGTGGCTCAGCCAGTTGAGCATCTGACTCTTGGTTTCAGCTCAGGTCATGACCTCAGGGTCCTAAAATGGAGTCCCATGCTCATGGGGATCCCAACTCAGTGGGGAGTCTGCTTTCCTCTCTCTCTCCCTCTGCCCCTCCTCCCACTCCTGACTCTCTCTCTAATAAATAAATAAATCTTTTTTTAAAAGTTGTCAAAAAATTTTTTTAAAAGTTGTCATTTTAACATGTGAGTCATATTTCTTAGGTAAGTAAAAGTAGAGCAAATATTACTTTTCAGGCTACATGCCCTCTTTTTGATTCCTAGAAACATAACTATTATATAACCAAGTTAATATTTATAGGCAAGTAATTGTTAGAATTATCAGTATATGAGATGGCAACAATAAAGATCATGCATGAAATGACAACTTAAGTAACTTGTTTGAGTGTCCCCTGAAGAGCTGGAGTAGTAGGACAAAGAAACAAACAAACAAACAAACAAAACAGAGAAAAGGGAATAGAAGGAAGGAATTGAGTGTGCAATTTCTAAGAAATATAAAATATTTAATTTTTACTGTATACGAATTTCAAGCTCTAGAAACTGCAGTTCTGGGCAAAATCACCAGATTTTGCCAGCCAAGTAACCCAGAAGTGATATTCATACTTCATTTTGGGTTGTTTTTCATTAAATATCTTCAATTTTCATTTTTCAGAATTCACTGTATGCTTTTACATTTCAAAACGAAATATACAACATCGAACACTCATGCCTGCTGGTATCACCAAAAGGAAAACAACCACACGCTCAGTGTCTCCTGATGGAGGAACACAAAACTAACCCTGAAGTTCCTGGCCAAAAATGGAAACTGAATCTGAGCGATTCTCTAGACGCAAATGACAGCATACAACGTGGAAGGTAAAGAAACATGCTAAGTCATGCCACAATACGATAGTTAGAAAGTCCAGATGGATATTCTACAAGACAAAAATCTAGAGATATTTCAACAAAGTGCAAGGGTAAAAAAAGAGATAGGAAAATTTATAGATTAAAAAAAAATCAACTAATTGCCATGTGTGAGCTTTATTTAGATCCTGATTTAAACAAATGTTTGAAAAATGACATTTAGGAGGCTACAGGATAGTTATACATTTAATATATACGTAGTGATAACTAAGGATGCTTATTTTTTTAAAAATGTGATCATGCTGTTGTAGTATAGTTGATCCTTGAACAACTTGGGATTTAGGGATGCCAACCTGTCCCATGGTTGAAAATCAATCTAAATATAACTTTTGATTCCCTCAAAACTAATAGCTGACTATTGATCAGAAACCTTAACAATAACATAAACAGTAGCTTAACATATATTTCATAATATGTATTATATAATGTATTCCTATATGTAAGGTAAAGAAGAGAAAATGTTAAGAAAATCATAATCTGAGCAGCCCGGGTGGCTCAATGATTTAGCATCACCTCCAGCCCAGGGCCTGATCCTGGAGACCCTGGGATCGAGTCCCACGTCTGGCTCCCTGCATGAAGCCTGCTTCTCCCTCTGCCTGTGTCTCTGCCTCTCTCTCTGTGTCTCTCATGAATAAATAAATAAAATCTTTTTAAAAAAAGAAAATCATAAGGAAAATACATTACTGTACTGTTTTTATTTTTAAAAATCCACATATAAGTGGACCCATGTAGTTCAAACCCATTTTCTTCAAGGGTCAATTGCATTTTAAAGAAAAATGTTTGTTAGCAATGCATGCTGAAATACCTACAGATGAAATTATATGATGCCTAGAATTTACTTCAAAATAAAAGAGGAACTAGGACGGATTGAAGGGTGATGTATGAGGCAAGGATGCACCTATATGTTAATTACTAACACTTAGTCCAGGCTACCTAGAAGTTCATTATGCTACTCTGCCTGTTTTTGTGTCTGCTCAAAATTCTTCATAGATTTTTTTTTTTTAAGTTGTGGCAAAATCAAGCCTTTTCCAGGCTACTGAACAAAGAAACAAAAATAAAACCACTTTTATCTCAAATTCCTACTATTTCTAAGAATTTTGGCTTTTTATACTTTCCAATTCTGTGAAGGTTTCAACGTAAGGCCTTTGTATTCTCCTGTATTTTAAAAATCTGTTTAGATAAAAGCATCTGCAGCAATTAATTTTCTGTCATCAAGCCATTTCTACTTGTACTGATAATATAATTGAATTTTTTAATTGAAGTATAGATGACATAAAATATTATTTTAGTTTCAGGTGTTACAACATAGTGATTTGACAATTCTGTATACATTGTTACACTCACCATGCTAAGTGTAGTTACCATCTGTCACCATACATAATAATATAATTGGATTTTAAGGCATAGGCCTTTTTGCTAGGTATGTTGAAAACTTATTTTCAACTTATTTTAAGACTCTAGAAATTAAGATTTCTTAGGAGTTTTGGGTGGCAATACTTTAGATAGCATAGCTATTAAAATAAAATAAAGCAAACATGCTAAATTTTAAGATAGCTAAATTTAAGAACATTAATAAATGGTTTGAAAAATGAAGTTATGTTTAATAAAATTCAAAAAATAATCTTGCTCTGTACACTGTCTATAATATGAAATACTAAAAACATGGAGTAATACTTAGCTTGTAATCATTTACTCTTGTGCATGAAGACAGTAATGGAAATATGGGCTTGGTTTTCTCATGTAGACATTAAGGTACTGACTTTTACTGTCACACATATCTATATAATGTTTCTAACATCATTCACTGGTTTAGGAATCTTAGCAATATTTTTAAAAATAATAAATACAATTCACTAATCTAGGCAGAGTTTGACTGATAAGAATCTCTGAAATTTTTCTTCAATATTTTATTCAGAATTTCCTACATGATGCGGAAACAGAAAGGCAATTGAATCAACCAGAGACCTAATAAGATCATAATTAGGGTTTTATAAGGTCAATTTGTAGAAATATTAGCTTTCTTGCTAATCATAGTAGATAGTGTATTCAACATAACATTAAAAAAAAGATGCACAGTAAATTTTAATTACTTACACTGAAAGGTCCTACACTCTACGTCATATTGACAATTTAAATCTCTCCAGTACAACTGTTCAGGACCTTTGCCCTGTTTGAAAACAACTGAGTAAATGCAAGTGATTTTAAATTAAGGATGACTGTGCAATTACTTTAGGGAAGAAAGAATTAGCTTATCCATTAGTGTTATAGGTTGCTGTAAGGAGAAACACTCTGTTCATTCAATTAGCTCTCAACCTCAAGGCAACCAATCATTTCATTTATAACATTGTTGATCAAGCAGCTCTGCATTTTGAAAAAGCTATGCCTTTAGAAAATATAGCCTTGCTAACATATTTCTCTGGGAATGCTTGGATCTATTTGGCACATTAGTTAATTGTCAGGAGACACACATGATTTATTTAATAGCTTTTGATCAAATTCTATGAAAAAGTTCTGATAAAAAGAACACTATAAAATTAATTTTTCTAATTGAAATGACTATAAGCATTCATAAAGATTACTTCAAAATGCAATGCTAACTTTATGATATTGTGTACTGAAATTATTCAATAAAATGATGAGATGGAAACAAAAATGAAAATGCAAATCCCACATCGTCTGCGTTAAACTGAAAAAATATTTCACTTTGAACTATGCAGCAAAAATCATATTTTCAGATAGTTACATCAGAGCATTGCAACTATCAATTATTGTTCAAAATTTATACTTCCACAAGAAAGCATTACATTTTTAGATGAATGCAACTTCAAATAATATAAGAGAGTGACCCTATGCATTTCAATTTTTTAAAAAAAAATGTATACTTAAGTATAGGCATTTTTCTCCCCTTAGAGAACTTTCCTTTATGAGTAAAGTATCAGGACTACATTTTCAGAAATGTGTTAATATGCAAACCTCTCCCATAATAGCATTAGCATATAGATATATTGCTATATATGATATTGAATACAAGAAGAAGAATAAGAGTTTTACCTGGTTAATCACCTGTGTTGGTCTAAAGCTGAATAGAACAAATGGATTCACCAGCTATGTCTTGTCTGATAATCATGAGTGGTGGCCGCAGTTTCAAGGGCTAAGGGCAGCCGCAGTTTCAAGGGGGTGGGATTTATCTTCAGTAATGAATACCCAAGGGACTGCTTCCAATCAGGGAATGCTATTGCAGACAATGAAACCATTCTCTATTTGTTGACGGAGGTTTTGTATGTACAATCTGCTGTGGGTGTATTCATGCATCAGTGAAGGAACCAACATATATTTCACTGAAGCTTATGGTATTAAGGATATTTTGAAAGAAAGATTACAGGAAAATAAAACTTATCTTTCATTTCTTTGAAGTTTTTCCATTGTATGTTCATTTCTCCTAATCCCCCCCCCCCCGGTAGAATGAAAATCATAAAAAAGGCTTAAATCCAAGAAATATAATCTCTCATGTGATGCTACCGGAGCCCTCTAGAACACCACTGTGGAGGGATGCACATAGTCTCCGCCTTGAAACTTTTAATTATGGGAGTAGCTCACTATTTTTGGAACTACCTTATTCAACTCAGGACAGTGTCACCTGTGAGACATTTCTTTATACTATGGTTATTGATGCATAATATTTTCAACAAAAGTGTATATAAATTTATACATCTTACGTCTATATTACAAATCAGATAGTTTTGTTTGATTTATCCGGGAGTTGCATTTTCCAGTTTTGTAGTTCTAACTTGTTTTGACACACTTTCTTCACCTAGTTCTGTCAATTTCTTTTAAGCATATAGCTTTAATCCAACTTCTCAACACTTGGACCAGGACTGCCTAGCACAGCTGACCATTGGCTAACTTTCCTAACTGGCTTCCCTTTTTCTACACTGCTGACCTGCAGTCTATGCTCCATAGAGCAGACTGGCCAATCCTTTAAAAGAGGAGTCAGATCATATTCATCTCCTGACCCTCCAAATGGCATCCTACTCTAATAAGTGATCTTAAAATCTCTCTAATACCTTCTAACCTCATTTAAAATAAAGTACAAATCTCGTAGATGGCTTAGAGCAGCCTGGTCTCTCAGCCCAGTTCTCTACCTCACTTAACTCTTTTTTCTTCTCTTCCACTTCCCTACTTGCTCCTGGCACTCTGTGGGTACATTGGCCTTCCGGTCATTCCTGGAAGGTGTCAATTGCACACCTGCCTCAGGAACTTGACCTGACTACTGTCCTGGAGTAACCCTCCCCCACATGGATTTTTTTGCATTCAGTTCTCAGTTCAAAAGTCAGCTATATAAACATCGGGGTGCAGGTGTCCCGGCGTTTCATTTATAGCAGCAATGTCCACAATAGCCAAACTGTGGAAGGAGCCTCGGTGTCCATCGAAAGATGAATGGATAAAGAAGATGTGGTCTATGGATACAATGGAATATTACTCAGCCATTAGAAATGACAAATACACCATTTGCTTCAACGTGGGTGGAACTGGAGGGTATTATGCTCAGTGAAATGAGTCAATCAGAGAAAGACAAACATTATCTGGTCTCATTCATTTGGGGAATATAAATAATAGTGAAAGGGAATAGAAGGGAAGGGAGAAGCAATGGGTAGGAAATATCAGAAAGGGAGACAGAACATGAAGACTCCTAACTCTGGGAAACGAACTAGGGGTGGTGGAAGGGGAGGAGGGCAGGGGGTGGGGGTGAATGGGTGATGAGCACTAGGGGGGCACTTGATGGGATGAGCACTGGGTGTTATTCTGTATGTTGGCAAATTGAACACCAATAAAAAATAAATTTATTATTAAAAAAAAAAAACAAACAAACAAAAGTCAGCTATACTGTGGGATCTTCTTTGACCACCCATGGAAATCGCAAATACACCTTTCATCATACCCTTCTTACTTTGCTTTATTTATTCTTGATAGCATTTATTTATGTGTTTGTTTACTAGTTATCTCATCCAATAGAATATAAACTCCATGAGAAAGAGGATTTTGTTTTATTTGCTGATGTATCTTAATATCCTAAACAGGGCTTTGCAATGAGTCGGCATTGAAAAAGTATTTACTTTTTTAAAAAAATAAAGATGTATTGATTTATTTTAGAGAGAGAGAGAGAGAGTAAGCAGAGGAAGAGGAACAGAGAATCTCAAGGAGACCCCACACTGAGCACACAGCCTATCATGGGGCTCCATCTCACAATCTCGTGATCAGGACCTGAGTCAAAACTGACTGTCTGCCATTTAAATGACTGTGCCCTCCAGGGACCTTGGAAAAAATATTTCTTAAGTGAATGTATGTTTAAGCTTTACTTCCTTCTCCATTTCATACAGTGTTCTAATCAATAAAATCTGATGGAATAAACAAAATATCAATCTACAGTACAGGTATATCTCAGAGATATTGAGGATTTGATTCCAGACCACTGCAATAAAATCAATATCATAATAACATGATTTTTTGATTCCCCAGTGCACATAAAAATTATATTTACATTACATGTTAGTCCATTAGCTGTGCCATAGTGTTACGCTTAAAAAAAGTACATATCTTAATTTAAAAATACTGTATTGCTAAAAACTGCTCACCATCATCTCAGCTTTCAGCGAGTTGTAATCACTGACCACAGATCACATAACAAATATAATAATGACAAAATTGCAACATTGTGAGGATTACTGAAGTATGACACAGAGACACAAAGTTAAGCAAATCCTGATGGGAAAATGGTGTCAATAGTCTTGCTCCACAAAGGGTTGCAACAAACCTTAAACAATGATCTGTAAGTGTAATGAAGCAAAGCATGATAAGACAAGGTATGCCTGTAGTGCCTCCTTATCCATGGTTTCACTTTCTGGTTTCTGAGGTTTTTATTACCCACAGTCAACCTCAGTCCAGAAGCAGATGATCCTCCTTCTGCTGAATTGTCGAAGGTCAGTAGTAGCCTAACACTACATCCCAGGGCTTATTCGTTCACCTCACTTCATCTCATCATGTAGGCATTTTATCATTTCACTTATCAGGAGGTGAGTGAGTACAGTACAATAGGGTATTTGGAAAGACAGATCACATTCATATAACTTTTATAATAGTATGCTGTTATAATTGTTCTATTTCATTACTAGTTATTGTTACTAATCTCCTGCTGTGTCTATTCATACATTAAAACTTGATCATAGGGATCCTGGAGACCTGGGATCGAATCCCACGTCGGGCTCCTGGTGCATGGAGCCTGCTTCTCCCTCTGCCTGTGTCTCTGCCTCTCTCTCTCTCTGTGTGGGACTATCATAAATAAATAAAAATTAAAAAAAAAAACTTGATCATAGGTATGTATGTATAGGAAAAAACACAGTATATATACAGTTCAGTAGTATCTGTACTTTCAAGCATCCACTGGGAGTCTTGGAATGTATGCCCTGTGGATAAGGGGGTGGGGGTTTACTGTAATGGCTTGTGTGGCTTGTAAACCAACCATCAAACATATCCTAAAATCTTAGAACCTGAAGAACTCATAACATTCACCATTCATTCATCTTCTGTTACCAGGCAGGACTGCACTGAACTTATGGATACTTTTTTCTTGATCTCCTATTCAGTTGGCTTAATTGCCTTTATTATAAGAAAATATTCCCTGCATAAGTATTGGTTTCTTTCTACAAACAGTCTCTCAGGAGATTCTGAGAAGCTCTTAACAGGCCTTTTTTATTTAATTTTTTTAATGCAAAGGTTTTTCTGAAGCACTAATTTACTACAGGTCTCAATTTATATCTGTCTCACAATCAAATTATCTCTGTATTCATTTCAGGAAAATCTCTACATTTCTATTAAAAGCTAAATCTAAAATATGAGGTGTCATTTTTGTGAAAAGCACGCAAATAAAAATGTCTCTGTTTAAAGTGAGACTTCACTTTCTCATTCCACCTTCAGTTAATTCTAATGGTTATTTCCAGACAATGTGAGGAAAGTGATGCCACCCACACGTACCTCCCAATTTGTAAAAGACCTCTATCAATTTGTAAAAGTTTTAAAAGTTCTGATAGGTCATATATCAAGATATAGGAGGTGATATGAAAGCTATTGTGTTAGAAGTCAGGGATGTAGAAAGCTTAGGATTGGGATAGTTGCAGAATGGCCCAAATGTTTATATATAGATATTTATATACATACATGTTAGTATATGGAAGTAGCTATAAATTTGGTAAGCCAACCAGAGAGTAAACAATACCAGAATCCTGGTTGTTTTTAAAACAAACTGTTTCCAAATATTTTTGCTTTGTATCACAACAAGGATTTTAGCATATTTGTCCATGTGTCTATGTCTCTATGTCTCTATATCTCTATCTCTCTATATCATCTGTCTATCTATCTATCTATCTATCTATCTATCTATCTATCTATCATCTATCTACCTATCTATCATCTATCATCTACTAATCATATATTTAGATAAAGGAGATATATTCAGAATATTTAGCAGCAGGTTTGAAGCAATAACTAATTGGAATGAATGTTGGCCACAATCCTTGGAGCAGGGTCCTGGAGTTTGCTTACTCTGATTTCATGGATTACAGAGACAGAGTCACAGTGTAGGTGCTGAGCTGCATGAGGGCATTCAGAGCTCTTGAGTAGCTCAGATCAAATGTGTTCCTCTCCCGACCACACAGATATTTGATTCCTAGTAAAAGTCTCTTAAACTTACTTAAAATTTTTTTTAACTGTAAATATATAAGTTTAAGTGATGGCTTTCTAATGACTCTTTTTTTACCTAATGACTTTTATCATCGCTAAAGAGGAACTATGTCCTTTATATTTGTTTTGGAATACTTTCTCAGTAACCTTTGAAATAGTGTTCATAAAATTACTATGTTCCAGGCTTTGAAAATAATTTTTTCAGATCAAATGCAAGCTTAAGGTACCATTTAACTATTCTTCAGTAAAGGAATAAATTTGTTCATTTCTGAGTTCTGTGTTGTGCTTCTATTAAATTACTGTCCAACTGGTTCCCATCCACTTTCCAGATTACCTTAATAGAAAATAACATTACTGCCCCAGGTCATTTCTCCTGATATAAATGAATTAGATACATATATTTTCTTAATCTCCTTTAGAGAGGTTTAATCTGGCAGGAGCATTTTCTGAATTTGACACTGGTTAAGGAACATTGTATCCATTAGTGGCCAAGGTATAGTTAGATGTTAATTTAATCATCATATTCCATTTTGTAGGTGGATTATGTTTTCTGTTAGAGAAAATTAAATTCATAAAATATGCCTTCTCCTTGAAAATGGAAAATCTTTTTTGCATGGTTAGCAGCTGTCATTCTAACTTCAGATGTAGTCTGCAGTATGATAGAAAAGACCACGTACTGCATAATTGAGACTGTGTCCCAGAAAAAAACTGCACTCATTTCTCTACCTGGGGGAAGGCTCATTTTATATTTGGCAAGTGAACTTTATTTTTTTGGAGGTCTGAAATCAAGCCGTTTTCTCTGAATACTGAGAAATTAAAAATGACAATTTATATTTCACAGTACCTTTACTTTAAAGTGCTTTGAGGATTATAAGTATGTGATTGTGTCTTTAGTTTCTCTTTATGAAAAAAGAATATCAGAATGCTTTCCACATGGTGTTGGGTTTGTTAGAAGCCCTTTGTGTCTAAAGGCTAGAATAAAGCCTATTATCTTAGGGATCTTTTGTGCCCCTTCTGGACTAAGCCACAGGATTAATGATATTATTTAAAATTGGATTTAAAGAGTTATCTGGATGTTAAAAGTATGGTAAAGAGTTCCTTTAGCCCAATTTCTAAGCCCACTGTCTTAGAAATCTCCTCTCTACTTTGTTCCTTATTATCCAGTTACCCTCTTCATTTCTAATGCTAGTCTGGCTTCACTGGGTAGAGGGGACCAGGGTGGGTAGAGGGGGAAGGGGACAAGTGACTTTTGCACTGTGTTGAATTTCAGCTGGCAGAAAGGAGCTGTTATATATGAGAACAGCATACATTTTATTTATTGAGGTCCTAGAGAGACATACTGAGAAAGCCCCAAGGCAGAAGAATGAATTGAAAATGTTGCTTTTGGTCCTCATATTTTAATGTGGGTCCAGGAAAAATCTCACTTTATTTTGCTGATTTTTTTGTTTGAAATATTAAAATAACAATGAAAATTAAGTCTATAAAATGTGTATTTTGATGTCTAAATATGCAAGTGGATTATTTTCTAATTTTATCTTCTGAACAGCTGTGTGTGTGTATGGTATCTGTGAATTTAAAATAATTAGTATTGCCAGTTTTGACTACTTATCTGAACACTGGAGCAGAGAAAGATTACACAGTTTTATCAATCTGCCTGAAGCTGTTCTTTCCACCTTCCGTGAGGCCATCCTTAGATGCTGTCCATTCTCATACCCACCCCAAGATCTCAGCATCTGAAGAAATCACATGGACTTGAGGAAAGCGAAGCCCTTCTGGAAGACTTGACTGAGTCCAACCACTTCTCAAAAAGAAAGAAGTTACTAGAATTGGCTTACAGTACTAATGATTCATCCCTAGGGGCTCAAGTAGTGACCACTTTGATCTCTAAAATTAAGGAATCTCCACCAGTGGAATTGTGAGCAGAGAAAGAGAAGAGGATTGATACTGGTTGGCAATGGCCGATGTCAGAGGTGTCACATCAGATGGGACTCCCTGCTTAGGATTCTTTCTACTGGGAGGCAGATTTATAATTTTGTCTTGTAATAGTTTAATATATAATCCCCCAGAACACTATAGTTAACAGCTTCTGGAACAACAGTAATGATTATAGTATTTCCCTTTTCCATCAATTTGGGATAGGATCAGTACACCAGTACAAAAAATACTTAAACTCTGCAAATAAAATATAAAATATGCAGTTCATAATAGGAATGTATTGAATACTTGGAAAAGCATGCAGTGTGCTTTTGTGGAAAATGCAACAGCTTTGATATCAATGTTCAAATTTTAATTCTGCTGTTAACTAACCTTGTTACCTTTGGAAATTTGTTTATCCTTTTAGAAACTCCATTTGTGTACATAAAATAGGAATTCAACTTGCAGGGTTCTCTGAACACCAAATGAGATTATGCTTAAAAATCATATATCACAACTCCTGACATATCAAGCTGCCTAATAAATGACAGTAACTCCTTAATTTATGCTCTAATATACTCATTTCATCATAACAAAACCTTATGATCTTATATGTTTCTAAGGGTGTACATGTTCCATCTGTAAAATGCCTAGCTTTCCATTATAATACTCTCATTAAGGCAGACAAATCATCACTTATAGGGGTTTAGCATCCTGTGTATTAAGGATCTGGTGTATTAATACGGTAAGTGAATTCTATACTTGCTTGCTATTAAAAGTAGGCTTGTGGGGTGCCTGGGTGGTGCAGTTAAGTGACTGACTTTTGGTTTCAGCTTAGGTGGTGATTCCAGGTTGGTGAGATTGAGCCCTGTGTGGGTCTCAGGCTTAGAGTGGGGCCTGCTTGGGGATTCTCTCTCTTTCCCTCTGCCCTTCTCACTTGTGCTCTCTCTTGTTCTCTTACTCTAAAATAAATGAATACATCTTTAAAAAAATAAAAATAAAACAAAAGCAGGATTTCTAAGCAACAGCCATATGATCCATCCTTGTGGCTCCACTTACAATAAACAATGGAAGTAAGCACTATGGATATTATATCCTGATATTGTAAAATAGGCCTCAAATCTGATAGGAAAATATAGTTTCTAAACATGACCTTGGTAGAGAGGTAAACAGTTTTATTTTGAGTAGTATGTGGTATAAGTTACACCCTCACCTAGCATAGGGCTGGAAAAATCTTCACACATTCCTTTTTAGAATATCGAGTGAGCCCAGAGGGAGGTTTGCACCAGCAGCTTAATAGACTAAATCATTTTTTAAATAGTTTTCTTAGTCACATAAAATTCTAACTATAAAATAATTAGAATATTATTACATAACTGAGAAAATTTTCATGCATTTATTTAAATGTGAAGTTAATTTTTATCCAACTGTTAAAAAGTAAAATTACAGTTATTAGACTATTTTAAAGCTAATTTCTTACACACAGTTGTCCCTTACTTTTCCAAGCATTGACAGGAAAAAAAGAAAAACTAGCATATTTTTATCTGCTGTCTCAGATAATAAATGATTAAAGACTTAGAAGCATTTTAAGTACCACTTAAAATAATGAAATTGGCTCTACTTACCACCACGTTGAACAATAATTTAATTTACTCTATTATTAACTCAGAGCAAATTTAAATTTAATGCAAATAACAAATTTACTTTCTTCGATATCCAAATACACTAAAAAATACTTCTAACTCCAAACACAGCTCCAAACATATGGGTGTGTGTGTGTATTACACTTGAAGGGATCTCATAAAAAAACAACTCCGAAAGCTAAAAAATACTAAATATTTCACTAAGAACACATTCTACTATTGCACCTACTGTGTGGGGATATTTACCCAAAAACATCTAGCAATGGTAATTAATTTTGGAGGCTTACGGTATTAGGTTCCTGCTGAAAAAAAAATGTCACGGTACAAGCTAGATTAGGCAACTGCTATCATAAACATCTCTCAAATCTCAGTGGATTAATATAAAAAAATGTTTGTTTCTTGTATCTATCACAGTCAAGGGTAAGTTAGATGGCTCTCCTCCAAGCAATGATTCAGAGTTCCCTCCTGTGATCTTATCATTTTATAATTTCAAGATAACCCTGGCACCATCAACATTCTAGAAGGCAGAAAGAGTGCAGAATCTCCCACATTTGATACCTAACTACCTGAGCCTAGAAATGGATATCTATCACTTTCACTCATATTCTATTGACAAGAAACAGATTCAATTCTCTGACCTACCTACAAAGGAGAGAGAACTTGAGAGAATATAGCTCCCCATTGCTCAGCCACTTCCAAGAGCTTATTCTATACTATGCGAGGGAACATGAAACTTTGGCAGTCAGCTGTCTCTGCCACCACCATCAGCCCTCCAAGCATAGATTTCAAACTGTTGGAAAGACAGTAGGGATGCTGACATATGGTAGGTGGCTGCAAAGTGGAGAAAATATCATTTCTCTATGCCCTAGAATCCAAGAACAGTTTCTAAAAATGATTTTTCAGAAAAAGTACATAAAATAATTCTTTTTTTCAACTTAACATAATTGAGAGATGAGCAACTTTTATAAGTCATCTAAGCTATTAATTAATTAATTAATTAATTTCTAAGTAGGCTTCACACCCAGCATGGGCCCAATGCAAGACTTGAACTCACAACCTTGATCTCAACCGGAGCTGAGATCAAGAGTTGAATCTTTTTAAAGATTGATTGATTGATTGATTGATTGATTGATTTGAAAGAGTGAGAGAAAGCTAGCAGAGAGGGAGAAACAGGTTCCCCACTGAACAGAGCGCCTCATGCAGGGCTTGATCCCAGGACTCTGAAATCATGAGCTGAGCAGATGCTTAATCGTCCAAGATACCCAGACGCCTAAGATTTAGATGTTTAATCAATTGAGCCACCCAGACACCCCTAGGACATATTTTCATTTCTTTTGGAGAAGCAGGGTCTATTAGAGGGTATTGTGACCAACATTTTTGACAGGAGTTGAGCAAAATGTTTTAGAGAGCTACTTTGCCATATAAGCTTTGATTACTGCTATCAGTATAGATGGTCAGAAGACAGGAAAAGTTTACTCTCCCCCTTCGGTCTTTAATAATCGTTGAAAATTCCCATTATCTGGTTGTGGAAGTTATCCTCCTCATTATTTAACTGGTCAGTTTGAAGGAGACATTAACAGGAAATGGAATACAAGGTGAAGATTTTCTTCTAACAGAATGGATTGGTATGGAGGAAAAGCCCTCCCAATGAAAAAACAAACAAACAAAACAGTAAAAAAAAAAAAAAAACAAAACAAAAACAAAACAAAACAAAACAAAACAAAAAAACCCCCAAATATTGTTTATAAAATAAAAATTTAAAAAGTCAAGTGCATAGCTGAGTTCACATTACATGTATTTTTTTAAAAAGTAAGATAAATCCATACAAGCCACAGATGAAGTGGGTGAAGCTTCTAAGGCTAAAGAATCAGTGGGCCAAGAGACCAAAATAAAGAATAAAGAAAATAACACTAAAAAAATTAACAAAATATGTATTAGGAAATAGACAATAGTGAAAAAACTAAGCTGGATGTAATGACAGTAGAAATAAATCCAAAAATATCAATAATCTCTGTAAATATGAATGGACTACACCTGTCAGTTATGAGAGAGATTGTTAGATTGAATACATAATATCCAGGTAAAACTAAAGGATGAGAAAGGTTGATAGTAAGGGCACAATGATAAGTCAGGTGAATACTAACAAAGGAAAACTGGACTGACTGATTTGTGTAAGGAAATAGACTTTAGGACAAAAAAGTAAAATGGGTATTAAAAGGGATATTATGGGGCACCTGGGTGTGTCAGTGGTTAAGCATATGCCTTTGGCTCAGGTCGTGATCCCAGGGTTCTGAGATCAAGTCCTGCATCTGCCCCTCCACAAGGAGCCTGCTTCTCCCTCTGCCTATGGCTCTGCCTCTCTCATGAATAAATATTAATTAATTAATTAATTAATTAATTAAAAGGGTTATTACATAATCATAAAAAGTTCAACCTCACTAAGAAATATAATAACTACAATCTAGATTGTAGTTATCAATCACAATATTTATAGGCAGAATTGTTAGAACTGTAAGAAAATATTGGAAAATTCTTCTTTAGCTAAGTAACATCCACCTCTCAATAATGATAGACACTGCAGTTAAAAATGCATAAGGAAAATTAGAACAGCACAATTAACAAGCTTATGAAACAGACATAACTGGAAAAAAAGAAAAGCATATTCTCTTAAACTATTCACAAACAAAATATCATTATGTAAATATGCCTATTTACATAATATGCTTCTGATTAAATAATAGTAAATTATTGCATTATGTTAAAAAGAAAACCACAGTCCCAAAGGTTGAGTCCCTTGCCCCCAGGACAGCAAATCAAGGCTTAATTGTAGTTTTAACCTCTCCTAGAGTGGAATTTTAAGCCAATGATTCTGGATTTGTCTGGTAAGTACCAATGAGGTAATCTTTTACTTGGACCCTCTACATCCCCAAAGGAAGATGGGGCACTCTGCATAAAAGCCCCCATACCACTCCCATTAATAATGGAAAGTAACCTTGCCTAAAATAATCCTTTCCTTTCCATTTACTGATAACCCCTTGCCCATCCTCCTTCCTAACCAAAATTTCTATTTTTTACAACTTCTCAGAGGTCCCCTCTACTTGCCAGATGGTATGCTTCCAAATACATAAGTCACTAATAAGGTGAATTAGATCTTCAAATTTACTCAGCTGAATTTTGTTTTTAACACATATTAAATGTAGTAAATGTAGAAAAATATATTTCCATGAATGCAAATATTAGAAATGAAGGTTATCTAAAAATTGGTGATATAAAAATCCAAGTCAAGAAATTATAGAAGAAACAAAATAGACCTGAAGTGGTAGAAAAAAAGATAATAATAACAAATGAGTGTGAGATTAATGAAATAGAATTTACAACAGAGGATTAACAAAGCCAAAGTTGGCTCTTTAAAGAGACTCAAAAAGTAGTCAAATATGGAAGATTTTTTTCAAAGGAAAAGAAAAAGAGAATGCAGAGATAATATTAGAATTCTTAAAATGAAATATAAATTAGTGATATATATTTATGTATGTATTAAATTTGCTAGATATTCAATCTACAAAAACAATCTACTACATTCAAGGAAAAAAATTGAAAACATAAACTTCACAATATATGATTCATAATAGCAACAAAAAAATAAAGTACCTAGAGAAAAATCAGTCATACGATCAGAGAAACAACCTGGACAAGAGTATAATATTTTACTAAAATTTATGGAAGAAAATAAACATATATAAAGAATTCAAAATTAATGGAGATATTCTATGTTCCTGGTGAAAAACAACCAAGTTCATAACAATGTTAATTCTTTACCAATTCTCTCTGTAAAGGTAATGCAATTCTTTTTTTCTTTTTTTTTTTTAATTTTAATTCATTTATTCGACAGAGAAAGAGAGAGCACAAGCAGGGGGAGAGGCACGCAGAGGGAGAGGGAGAAGCAAGCTCTATCCCAGGACCCTGAGACCATGACCTGAGCCAAAGGCTTAATCGACTGAGCCACCCAGGTGCCACACGGTAATGTGATTCTAATAGAAATCTTGATAGGGGTTTGATTGGCATTTGACAGGATGACTTTAAAAACACATTTAAAAAGATCAAAGAGCTCAAAAGAGATAAGATACTTTTAAAAAAGAAAAACCTAGTGGGTGTACTTGTCCTATGGTAGCAAGACTTATGAAGTTTTATTGAATAAGACCATATTAGACAAAAGAGACAAATAGACCAATAGGAGAGAAATAAGAATCCCATGAATTGGCTCTGACATATATAGAAACTTTATAAATGACAAGATTCACATTGCAAATACCCACCTCCTCCAAAAAAAAAAAAAAAAAAAAAAGAAACAAAGAAAGAATGAAAAAAGAAAAAAATTTTGAAAGCTTTTAGAATAAAGGAAAGTAGACCATTTACGAAAACATGGGGTGAAGAGAAGGATTTCTTAAACGACGAACGAAGTAAAAATGCTAAAGAAAATGATTAGTAAATTCGTTAAAACTAAAAATGTCTGGGTAGCAACAGACACAACAAAAAATGAAAAAAACCGGGGCAGTCTGGGGGAAGATACTTGGAATGCAAAAAATTACTGAAGATTAGTATTCAAAATAGGCTTTTGAAGCTACAAATCAAACATGAAAAGAAAACAATGAAGTAGAAAAACAGAGAAAGATATAAAAGGTGATTCACAGAAGAGGAAACACGAATGGCCAATAAACACATGAAAAAATGCTCAGCCTCATGAGAAATCAGTGAGATGCAAATTAGTCACAAAGAGATGACATTCCTCAGCCCTCAGACTGGGAAAAATCTAAATAGTCCAACAATAACAAATGTTATAGTGGGGATATGGAGCAACAGGATTTTTTCTTACTGATGAGGAAATATAAATAGTTTTAACCAGGCTGGAGAGCAGCTGGTCATAATCTGGTAGATTTTATATATATATATATATATATATATATATATATATATCCCAGAAATTTCATCCCTAGACACATGTACAACACATTCAGGGGACTTATACCACAGTGATCATTGTAGTATTGTGAGTCTTAGCAAATCAGAAAAATGAAATGTTATCAATAGGGGAAGGGGCAGATAAATCGTGGTATGTCCACCAAAAGTAATACAAACATCAGTGAAAAATGAGTCAATATGACTTATTTATGACTTAATATATACTCTTGGATGGGGCTCACAAATATTATGTTAAGAAGGAAACAGTGAATTGTTAAGGGATTTACCAGTAAGCTATGATTCATAGGAAGTGATGGTTTAGGATACATACATATATGGTAAAGGACCAAGAAATGCTTGAGAATGATGAAAAGTAAATCCATGATAGGGATAACTCTATGGCGGAGGCTGGGGAATGTTTTGGGAGGATGTTCACAGGAGACCTCAACTGTGTTTCTAACATGGGTATTAAGTACATAGTTGGTTATGTTACTGTCATTTGTGCCTTTTGTATGTCAGAATGATTTAATGACTTTCTTCTCAAATGGATTGAGATTGTGAAATGAACAATAAAAAATCTAGTCTGATACTTTT
The DNA here is from genome assembly GCF_053574225.1 of Canis aureus. NCBI lineage: Eukaryota > Metazoa > Chordata > Mammalia > Carnivora > Canidae > Canis > Canis aureus. Next base: position 29,729,780 of record NC_135625.1, on the reverse strand, counting down.
ATATATTCCTGTCTGTATGTTGAGTGGTCATGGAGGGTCAGAGGAAGGAAATAACTTGATCAATACTATCTAACTAGGTAATACAGATTCAAGACTAAAAATCATATATCTGACTCAAACTGCAGTGCTTTCATAATTCATTTTTTTAAATATTTATTTATTTATTTATTTATTTATTTATTTATTTATTTATTTATTCATGATAGACGTGGAGAGAGAGAGAGAGGCAGAGACACAGGAGGAGGGAGAAGCAGGCTCCATTCAAGGAGCCCAACGTGGGACTCGATCCGGGACTCCAGGATTGCACCCTGGGCCAAAGGCATGCGCTAAACCGCTGAGCCACCCATGGATCCCCTCATAATTCTTATTGTTAAGCAACATTAGAAAATAAAATGTTTAGCTCCTTTTTGTAATTAGGAGAATTAATTCTGAGAAAAGTTTAATTGACTGCTTTAGGATGACAGAATCAGAAAATAGAACAGTGTCTTTTCCTGTCCTAACATAATCAATAAACATGTTATGTTCTTCAACAAAAGTGGCATAAGTGGCTATGAATTTTAAATTGGGTTAAAGGTAAGGATGATATATCTGGATTTCCAGATGTAAAAGTTTCCACTAGCTGCTTCTGATATATTATTTCCCTCTGCCAATGTGAGAAAGGGCTTAGGGGGAAATATTTCTACCCATGAGATTGAACAATGACTTCACCTTCAGTTCAGAGGAGCTATAAAAATATTTCAGTTGTTGTTTATGTGCTAGTGCCATGCACATATAAAGTAGATTAGTTGTATTCATGTGAGGTCTGTGTATTTGTGTGCTTGCCTTTATATAGATTTTCTAAGTTGATGGCAGAGAAGGGCATTAGCTTTAAATATTCAATTTAAGGGGGCTTAGGGAGTATTGGGAGAGAGGATGGCAGATTTAGAGTACTGAGCAAAATCTACCTGTCAAGGCAGGAGTCTGGAGTGCCGAAGACGGTATAGTATGACCCACAGATAAATGAGAAAATGGGCTCCCATTGTAGATTAGTATATAATAGTTGGTGCCAGTAGTCCAGGGGTTCATCTACTATTTAAACCATCAGTCAATGTCCAGGTGAGAGAATGGAACATTTTAAGAGCTGAGCAGCTTCACTGAAATACCTTCCACTTTGATAATCTTTGTGATGTAGAATAGCTATTTTGCATCTTCTTACAAATCCTACAAACCTATTCAGATTTATCTTTACATCTGAGTGGTCTTCTTTCCACTGTATCTTCTTTCCATTGGCTGCCAGGGGTTGGGGCAGATGAGAAAAATAGGGAGATGTTGGTCAAATGAAGAAGTTCTGAAGATCTAACATATGTCATGGTGGTTCTTTTTAATAATATGGTGTTATATACTCAAAATATGCTAATAGAGTAGATCTTAAATGTTCTCATCACAAAGGGAAAAAGATAACTACGTGATGGATATGTTAAATAATTTTATTATGGTGACTATTTCACTACATATATATAATCATTGTGTCATACACCTTAAATTTGCACAATTTTATTTGTTGATTGTACCTCAATAAATATGGAATAAAATCAACTTGCCTTTAGGTGCCTACTGGTCTATGGAGAAAAGCTACATGGCCTTAGCCTGGTAGAGAAAATGAAGAATAGTAATATCCAAAGACCATACAAACAGTTATTGTAACAAAATCTCTAGTAAAATAGATGAG